>NW_026853351.1:0-23628 GCF_026571515.1 Ruditapes philippinarum
TCGTTATCCTATAACCATACGCGCACTGTACATAACATGACAGAGGAAAAATCAAAAATCGCCAGAGCTGATTTTAATACCATGTCAAAACTTTTAGAAGCTAACCAAACGCAAAACTATGTCTTCATCTACTTATAAAAGAACTGCTGTCTTAAAATCGTAATACCCTTTTTATTCCAAACGTTTAAGTTGTTATATACATGTATGCCTTTTTTGTCCAATGGTTTCATAAAACTTTAGAAGACAAAGCTACGTTTTATGCTTAGATTGCCAGATAGGATGTTGCCATTTGGGTATCTTTTGATCTTAGTAGACCGTGTTAATAGTATAATGAGGGAACAAACGAACATCATAAATGCAAGCCACTGGAGAATATATAGGAGTGTTATAATATGTTTTAGTTGTTTGGTCCTTTTTAAAATTTGTTAGTAAAATAAGATAGTTTAAGGTTATGGCATTGTCCGTTCTTTTTTAAGATAATTTTGATACATGTTTGCTTGTTTATTGTCTAGTTGTTTTAACTTGAATTTCTATTAAATGAATGTGCTAAAAAGGCGAATCAATAAGTAAAATTAAAAAGAAAGACAATATGAATCACATTGAGTGGAATATGCCATGATTGCACCTTATAATACATTCTGATTAGAAAATCACATGGTACAAACGAAAGAAGTTCATAGGTTACATTTTTACTTTGGGTGGGCTTTAGAAAATAACTAATGAATAAAAGAACTAATGAAAAACGATTTCTGGGAAGTTTTATTATTGTGCCTGGGGTATCACTATTTTTTTTAAAAAAAAAACACTTCACCGACAACTGAACTTATAGCAAAGGTAGAAATGTACTTGTCAAAACCTCGCGTAAAATCAGGACACAACTCCAATGATACGTGAAAGTCCATAATACAAAATTCATGAGGTATTTTTTTTATTTCTTTAAACTATTCCTACTTGGCTGTTTATGTGAAAAAAAAAATAAAAGCTCTTTTAGGCCTCTATCATTACGTGTTTTGTCAACAAAAAAATGTCAAATCAAACAAAAAAATCCTTTCAAATGTTGAAATATTTCAGGAATTTCAAAGAAAATAAAAAACCTTTTAGTTTGACTAAAGCATAAAAACCTTTTAAAAAAGTAAATCGTACGTTTTTAAAAGAGATACTTATGTATCTATATACTACAATATTGCATTTATCGCTAACATCTTAATGCTTAAATTCATCAATCGGGTTGATCGGTCTGTGGTTAGAATTGTTACTATATATTTCGGGAACTCATGTTTCTGGTCACATTCCCCCATATGGCACAAGCAGGTCCTATTATGGTGGCCATTTGTCGTGACCTGTGACATTAGAAATGATATAATGGAGTTAAATGCATGCCTGCTAATTGATAGAGCTTCCTCTTTTGGAGGTATAAACGGAGGTATACAGTAAATCGCTCTATCGCTACTTCTGAGCTAGTGCATGTCGCTATTGTAAAGTGTTTTTATTTTTTATATATTTTGTAAACTCTACATCAAATATCGGAATTCGCAGAATGCTATGCAATGTAGATTTGATTTAAGTTTCCAGAAAACGTAAAATTCTTATAATTGTGTTTGAAATGTAGGTATGGCGGCATTTCCCAGTTAGCGAATTCAACATTGAAATGGACCGTTTAATCATGAAACAGATTATTTTTCCTTCATTTTTTTATCTAAACAGATATTCAGATTAAAAACAAATACGCTTCAAGTATAAGGTCTAGAAATGAAATAAGATTGAAATCCAAACAAAACATTAGCTAATAAAGAAAATATAGGATATGTGTTCTTGGAGACAGCTCTGTCGAGAAGGAGGTAGTCATGTCGCCAAAGAGATAGCTCTATGGTTACGTACACAGTATCTGATTGTTAGTGTAATTTGTTTAAAAACAGCAAGGTGCAATATTATGTTTTGTATTTGTTAATTTGTCTTAATAGTTGTTCGTATCCCAGCTATATTTGTCAACTCTCGATAAGTACACAAATTCTTATAACTTAAGCAAAATCAATTATACTGGATTAATTTGAATCATAAGGGGGGCACATGACCATTAAACGAGTTCCTAAAATGAAAAGCAGCCACTCTGACCACAATCCGACTGTTGCGTATGATAAATTAAAGCGTTTAGATAACAGCGATAAATTCACCTCCAAAACCTATGAATATATGTTATGTCTCTTCCATACCTTTACATTCACATGTTTTTCTTTTCAAGACATCACATCGCAATAAAAGTTTTGCTTCAGCCCAAGTTCTTTCATAGTTCTTTCAAGAACTATTTTGTCTAATTGAACTGGAATTCTGCTGGAAGACACTTGAATGGGTACTTTGACCTAATTTTTTTCTTTGTTAATCCTTTATCCTTTTATTGACAATAAGACAAATTAAAAATGCTCTTTTTGAAATCATTTAACCAGTTTAATCAGTTTAGATTTTAAGAGAACTATTTCCAGTCAAATAGCTTAACTCATTAATTAAATATCATGGTGTATCATTGAAGTAAAGTCCTACATTGTGCCTTGTAAGGCCACATGTGTCACAAATCACATTCGTCACAAGTTTTTATGAATTTGTGACGAATGTGATCACATTCGTCACAAATGACTTTTGTGACGAATGTGATTGACCAAAATCGGGTAAAAATGCCAATCACAAACGTCACAAGCAAAATTGAGAATTTTTAAACAGGCGAATCACAAATGTCACAAGTTTATTTTTCAATATGTGATACACGGAATATCATAAGGACAATCGTGGTTATATCAGTGCGATAGTACAAGGGCGACAATGCAATAAATCGATATTGTGATGTCGACATCACGATACCAATATCTTTTCACCACCATTGCATTATCGCCATCGTACTAACTTGTTGCAATATCGTATCGTCGGCATTGTATTGTCTTCATAGAACTGTCGCATTGTCGTAATGGTATTGCTATCAAGTCGTCTTACGTTCTCGAAACCTTCAAAAAATTTTGGTGACAATGCACGGCATAGTATCAGACTTCAACTGGAAGTGATCTTTTACCTCTGTGAACCCTCAAATTTCTTCCCACCATACAGCGACAGTCTAAAGGAATCTCACAGACTTAATCTTAGTTTCAGTACAAATTATGACCATATTTACACCAATGAGACCATATATGATTGTTTGGGAAGTAGCTGAGACCCCCGTTGACTTTCAGGATATCTAATTAGAGATTAGGACCTTTTGACATCAATGAACCTTTTTTGGTCTGACAGACTTTTGACTTCCGCAGACTTTCAGGAATCTTGGTTCAATTAAAGAGTATGACATTTTGACATCTAGGAACCTTCTTTCCTGAGACGATTTTGCAAGTCTGTGCCAATTGCTTGCAGACGCTCTATGGAACTTTCCATATCTATTCCACTAGTAATAATAATATAGTTAATTCGTTTAAACAGATCGTGTCTTTGTGGCGGGGCCGCTTTATCGTTTCGACGCGTCTTAGCTTTTTTCGCCTTTTATGATTAGATAGTTTCAAACGACGGTGTTTAGTGAATTTTATAGAGGATATTTGTTTTTTTTGAGTGAATATGAAATATATTTCACTGAGAAGTGAGAAAAAAAATGAAATATGTATCACGAGCGCGTAGCGCGAGTGAAAATATGAACATTTTCTCACTTCGATGTGAGATATAGTTCATATTCACGAAAAGCAAACACATTTTCTTTTTATTTTATGTGCCTTTTGAAAAGTGCTTTTAGACCGTTTACTACTGAAGCGCGGAGACTACGCGCGCGTAAACAATATGACGGCAAACGTTAACGCTGCAAGCAAAATAATCCTTATTTATTTATATTTCTTTTTGCGGTCTCATTGTCAACAATCTTACAAAATTACGGACATTTGAATCGAGAAATATGTCATTTAGAATGAAATTAAACAGTTATTTTTAATGCATGTTTAGGGAATCCAGACTTATAAATACGTACGCAGAGTGGGCGTGGCTTATATCACCCAAATCTATATCACCACACTGTGACTGATATAATATGAATATATTTCATTGATAGAACAGTATTTCATTAGTTAGCATCAAATAAATATAGGATATTACATGAGTGTCTTTTTCATATTGAATTTATTAAACGAGTTTGATAAAATAATAAATTGCGAGGCTCTGCCGAGCATTTTTTATTATTTTATCAACTCGTTTAATAAATTCAATATGAAAAGACACTCATGTAATATCCTCTATATTGGCCTACGAGACCGCTAAAGCCTCGGGCCAATACCTCTTCTTGGCCAATATTGCATTCAGACACACTAGACCTGTGTAATAACCTATAAATACGCAACGGCAAACACTATATAAATAGAAAAAAAATGTGAATTTAAACGTATATGAGTTTTGTCCATGTAATATGACTGTGGTCAGGTGACGTGATGCGCCAAATATCGATATCGGTCCGACTTCCGGTTGGGCCGATATCGATTTCCCACTTCGGGTTGCTAAAAAAACGCGGAAAGATTGACAATTTTATAAGAAAAAATACGTTTAACTGAATATATCTTGATAAAAAAGCAAAATTGAAGAAACACTTGAAAAAACAATCTCCAAACAGTTAAATAACGCCAAAATATATTAAAAACAAATGTTTGTGAGGAAATGACGTCAACGTCATTAGACGACGTCAAAAGTCCCTCGCTTTTTAAAATAAATTATACATTGTCGCTGAACAATGTTTTTCAAACGATTTTTTTAATTCTATAATGAAAACCAAAACATAAATGAGCACATGCAATAAAAAGGTTATAGAACAGGTCTGGTGTGCCTTAATGCGATATGGGTCTACAAGATCGGTTATTAGCCCTCGGGCTCTTTTAGTGGGCCAAAATCGAATAAAGGCACATCAGACCTCTGTAATAACCTATAAATATATCCCGCCTCTAAACCAATGAAAATTCGTGAACTTTATTAGCAGTATTATAATTGCGGCTAGTATTGTGCAATGTGAGTTTGCTTTTAGTCTTCTTGGAATCCATGTTGTTATTCATTACTTTATATTCTAGCATAAAACTGCCGTTATAAACCATGATTTCGGGGTGTTTTAACAGGACCAAAAAGGTCTTTTAACAAGGAGATTCTAGCGCTCATGCGCTGTTAAAACACCTTTTGATATACGTTTTCCGTGGCACAGCGTCAATACATTGTGGCCGGACGCTGCTTAACTAAAACGGAAATGACGTCACGGTCACATACAACGCTGACGTTCCCGTGCAATCCGAGGAAAATCAGTGATGTTGCTTGATTGTGTATGGATTGTGTTAGATTTATGCATGCTTTATGCTAGAATAGCGTTAACGAATGATTGTTCCGTGTCATAACAACTGCTGAAACCCTCGGGATACGTTGGGTCGGGTACCAACTAATCCCTTGGGTTTCTACAGATATTTTAACACGAAAAAAGAAACATGCGTTATTCCTATATTATATCAGAGTTCTTTAGTACTGACGGCTCATCTAGGGTTTAATATGGCGCGGTTCATATAGTTATTTTACCAGTAATATCTATAAAGGAAAGGGTTAAATGAGAATCATGAAGGAAGTTGAATAAATAAACTTAAAAAAAACTTAACATTTCTTGTAGAATATGATTGGTCTTGCGAAGCTATAATTACACGAGGTCATTCAAATATCTTGCAAGCAAATTCGCTGAATTAATGTTTACCGCCGACAGCATCATATACTGATTGAAAATTAAACAATTGCAGGATACATTTCGAATAAAGACTCCGGGGAAATAGTCGGTTAAAGCATAAATTATCAGGGCCCATATCACTCAAGGTCACGGCGATAATGCACATGCCCTTTTTGTATTGAAGGTTCCCACACAATTAAAATTAGATATATTTAACATTTGAAGACATGAAATACTTAAGTTATCTGACTGAATATTAAGCAACCAGGGGTCTTAACTTCGGGTAAGTGCCGTCAATATACACATCTCCGCTTGGTATTAGATGTACCCACATAGTTTTGTTTAAATTATTCAGCAGATTTGTTGAAGAATAGGGTTGAATTAATGCTTTTCTATGAACAATAAATGATAATAAATTATGGATCATAACTCTGTATTAAACGGCCAAACGGGAAATACTGATGATGATGATGATGATGATGATGATATGCACATCTTGTTTGTTTGTTTATGTGTTTATCTAAAGTCGCCGCCGGAAAGCCCATATAAGCGACCGTACCCTCAAGTCGGACCAAATCCTTTAGTGTCCCGTCGAGATTTTTCGAGATGCGCATCTCCTCTTTATATTAAACTAAATTTCGTTGAAATTCCTAGAGCGCAGAAAAGCAATAGTTCTATATACAGTGTTTTATAAATAACAACAACAACAAGGGGCAATAAGTCTGTTTTTAAAAAGAAATGGAGATATGCTGGTTATATGTGCAACTGGTTTGTGAATGAAGGTTCCTACAGAGTTGCAGCATCGATATCCATCCAGAAGTTGCTGAAAAATAGCGTGGAAACGAAATGATTCCATATACAGTGTATAATAACTAATCAATGGCCGGATAGTGCGGAAACTAAATCTGGACTGACAGGCGGACGAACACGCTAAAACAGTCCCATCACTCCCGATTTCATCAGCGGGGGAGGGGATAAAAATGTCTGTAGTTTTAGTTCCAATAATTGATTTCAGTCCTAAAAATTTGTGACGTTTGTGACTCAGTGAAAAGCATTGAAGAAAACAATATTTATCTCAAATTTGTGACATTTGTGATTTTAAACTCGTGACGAATGTGATTGTCTAAAACATTGGATCACATGCATCACAAAATTTGTGACGAATGTGATCTCATTCTTCACAATTGTGACGAATGTGATTTGTGACACATGTGGCCTTACAGTGCCTGATTGCTCTTATACTTTAAGTTAAATAGACAGAGAAATTTGTTTCCCTTTGTAATGTTTTACTATATTTATAACTATACATACAAGTCTGGCAGGATGACAAAGCTTCCTCTAATTTAAAAACTATTTTTATAACATGTAAAAATATTATTCATATAACTTCTTTCAAGTAATCTTCCAACAATAATGACCGTGTATTAAGTGGTCGTATGACCGTGTATTTAGTGGTCGTATAATTTTAATCTCGTTTTTATTTTACCATCTTGCTGTATGTTAAAAGCTGTATGTCTGATATTCTTATTAAACTCCACTTAGCCGTCTCGTTTGTTTTTTTCTTCATTTTGCGATTGTCTTGTTAATTTTCACAATCATTATTATTTTACTTAGATTTTAAAATCCGTGTAACACTACTGTAATGTTTCATTTATTTCAATTATTATAGTAAAGTAAAGCTACATAAAAACAGAAATGGCGACATTTCATTAATAAATTGGGATTCTTATCGACTCCAGATCTTATTTTGGTGTCCAGAAAACCAAAATGAGTTTCATCAGTATAAAAATCCGCAACCTCTTTGGGGCGAAATCGGAAGCTCAATTTATGTTTGTATGAGAAACTCCGCCTTCGGATCATCCGTACATCAATATTAAATCAACGAACATGTCCTAATTTAACGGTATATTTCCGCATTGTAACGGATGTTTTCATACAAATTTAATCTTTTTTATGGAATGAATATTTTTTTCTAAACGCCAGGCCTTATGCACCGTGAAGCTAAAACGGTTAAAGTGTGTTTGCACAAGAAATTCTCATATTTTCTGTGTTTCGGATAACAAACTTTAACACTGTGACGTAGCGCATTTTAGTTCTCATTTGCTCATTTGTAAAATTCGTATACGAACTTTAGTGTTACCATGAGATATTCCGTTAAAAATCGTAATTTATAAACAATTTTTCATGAGATTTACAACAATGTTGTACTGTTAAAAAGGTAAATAAAACTGTAGAATGCTTGGTTTTTTGGTCGACTGCAAAATTCATTTTACATATTTATTTATTGTTACTTTAAATTGATGGAAAATAAGATAGAATATTTTACACTTACAAATGAAAAACGTCATTTTAAATTTTTGGTTCCTTTACTAACATCTCAAATCAGATTTATAATGTTTATTTTATCATTTGCTTATTATATCTACTCAGGAACAACGGAAGTTCCAATATTCATATATGTACGTATCTGGGACAAAAAGAGCTAAGAAACCTTTTCTGTTCCCGATTTCATTTTCATTAATTCACAATTATAAATTTGTGAATTCTCGTTTTAAACCTACGGAATTCACGAATTCACAATTAAAGCTTCATGAATTTCCGATTTCAACTCTCGAATTCAATATTTCGACTTCATAAATTCACGATTTTAACTTCATAAATTCACGATTTTAACTTCATCAATTCACGATTTCAACCTCAAGAATTCATCTTCGTGAATTCACGAATTCACGATTTCAAATTCACGAATTCACGAGTTCAACTTTATGAATTCACTGTTTCAACTTCACAAAATTACGAATTCAACTTCGTGAATTAAACCAGGGATGTTGAAATGTCCCCATCGGTCTTTCGTATAATTCTGGTATATTTTACAACTGCATTCATTTAGAGATCCGCATCTTAAATTTTATCTTATACTGTGTGATAGGACACAGGATTGTACCTAATAAATAAACTTCCAAATATGATTAAAGAATTTGATTTCGTTGAGAAATTCGGTGTCCATGGCAAACAAAAAGAATATTAGTTAGAAATTCATATTCTTCACGAACCAAAATGCTGATGCATAGATACTTTACACACGGCATAACTTAGAAGACTTCTCAGTTATAAATTATAGCCCTTTTGGGTCAAAACTGAACCGCATATCTTGTTTAGTCGGGACTGCATGGGTTTAAGGTTAGATATTTGAAATGATGCATTGTCTGGTCCTTTAACAAGATTGGTCAAATCATAGCTCTTTGGCCAAAATTTACCTCAATCGAGACTGTTGAAGCTAAAGCCTTTGGGCTAAAATTGGAACCCCCTCCGTTTTTTTTAATATATTAATATATATTTTGTTTACTGTATAAGAAAACAGTGTGTTTCCCTGATATGTATATAGCAAAATGTAATAAATAGTGTGAAACTGAAATAAAGTTGAAACATTTCAGATGCAAATGATGTTAAATTGACATTTAAATGATGCAAAAAATATTAAACTTATTGTTTTCGATTTTACACTCGCGTTAAAATAAGAAAATAAAGTGATAAAATGACGAAACCACTGCGCTGAATACCATTGCGACGTTATTTTTTATTGAATTTAGCTATGCGTGAGGACGCTTCTCCTTTAACACTATTCTAAAAATAGATTTTACTCAATAACCACTGCGTCGCATGTGCTGAATTTAGACATTTAGACAATAGATTATACATTTTTGTAGATGCAATATTTTAAGTAATTTCACTATATACAATTGTGAGAGGAAAACAAGTTGAAAATCAGATTTAATGTTAAAAGGAAAGGGACAACTAAACATTGTGCTTATGGTTCATGTAAAAGTGACTCGAAATACCCAGACAGGCAAGGAATGCAATTTTTGCAAATGAAAGGATGCCGAAAAAATGCGCTAGCTTTGCCGACACCCCCCCCCCCCCCACCCCAACCCCAAACTCGTCAAAAAAAACAACATTATTAGACATTAATTAATAAAAGAAATAAGTACACCGTAATAGAAATACTACTACATGTGTATAACATTTTAATACTTTTATGACAAATCATTTCACATTCATCACAACTTTCTTATGGTAACCTTTACACGGTGCATATCCATATCGGTACCCTCTTTGCGAAATCTGCTGAAACGGTACCCTCTCTGAACATGCACAGGTCATTCTCTGCTAAAAACAAACCAGCGATGGATACCAATCCAGTAAAATTTCATTGTAATAAGGAAAGGAGGTATGACACGTAGAAAAGATGTATACCACGGAACACTAGAATGTTTTATTTATGTGCTGATTTATCATGTGCCCGATTTTCATGTACTGAAACTTCACAATAAGCTAAAAAAATCGACATTTCTTGCTTTGCCCATCACCTCGACATA
This sequence comes from Ruditapes philippinarum, assembly GCF_026571515.1. Lineage (NCBI taxonomy): Eukaryota > Metazoa > Mollusca > Bivalvia > Venerida > Veneridae > Ruditapes > Ruditapes philippinarum. The sequence continues at coordinate 10,072 of NW_026853351.1, forward strand.
TTTTTCGGGCTGAAATGAACCTGTGGCTTGATTATATATGCATCATACATATTTAATATGTTCATATACATATCATCTTCGGACAAATGGCAGTATATTGTCAAAAATAAATGTAAAATTCATAAAAACATCCTACTTTCGGTTTTGCAGCGGCACGGGCTACCTCTCTTCATTTGAATTTTTATATCACAGGTACCCTCTCATTTTTTAACACATAGGTACCCTCAAAGCACGACATATGCTTTTTATTGCGTTAATCGTTAAGTATGTAATATTTACATAAAAATAAAAAGTATTACATACACACTTAACGATTAACGCAAATAAAAGCATATGTCGTGCTTTGAGGTTACCTATGTGTTCAATAATGAGAGGGTACCTGTGACATAAAAATTCAAATGAAGAGAGGTAGCCCGTGCCGCTGCAAAACCGAAAGTAGGGTGTTTTTATGAATTTTACATTTATTTTTGACAATATACTGTCATTTGTCCGAAGATGATATGTATATGAACATATTAAATATGTATGATGCATATATTATCAAGCCACAGGTTCATTTCAGCCCGAAAAATATGTCGAGGTGATGGGCGAAGCAAGAAATGTCGATTTTTTTTAGCTTATTGTGAAGTTGCAGTACATGAAAATCGGGCACATGACAAATCAGCACTTAAATAAAACATCCTAGTGTTCCGTGGTATACATCTTTTCTACGTGTCATACCTCCTTTCTTTATTACAATGAAATTTTACTGGATTGTTATCCACCGCTGGTTTGTTTTTAGCAGAGAATGACCTGTGCATATTCAGAGAGGGTACCGTTTCAGCAGATTTCGCAAAGAGGGTACCGATATGGATATGCACCGTGCTTTAACTACATTAAACTTATTCCTTTCGATTTAATCAATTCTTTCGCAGCCATTTTATGATTGCGTTAATATCTTCTTGTTTATCACTTATATAAAAAGACGAATAAATCATTACAAAAATACAATTTTGTAATGGAAAATGATAATGATGATTATGTAGATTTGAACAGTCTGTGTAAAATACAAAATGAAAATAATCCTTATATTTAATTTTTCAGTAGTTAGTAGTTTTCTCAACAGATAGTTCATTTATAAATCTAGAACATTAATAAATCTTTAGAATACAATTATCTTAGTTTCAGAATAACATATGTCCGGCCTATGAACGAAGTGTAGTGGTCTATGAGTAATTGCCCCTGTGTGAATTCCGTGAGTTATCTTTACTGTGTGTCAAATCACGGTCCAGTGAGTAAAGTTCAATGTGTACATAGTGTTCTGTGTGTAAGGTCAGTGTTTCAGTAAGCTGTGTGTCAGAAGTATCATGTGTGTCAGGCCTATGTTTAAGTAGTGGCCTGTGTATTATATAGTAGTGTATTAGGTCAGTCTGTGTGCGTAGTGAGCTATGTGCGTCACTAGTGTTCTGTATGTCAGTGTCCTGTGTGTCAGTAGTGTCATGTGTGTCAATTGTTTTCTGTATGTCAGTAGTGTTCCGTGTGTTAGAGGTGTGCTATATGTCATTAGTGTTCTGTGCGTCAGTAGTGTACTGTATGTAAGTAATGTTCTGTGTGTTAGTAGTGTTCTGTATGTTAGTAGTGTCCTATATGTCAGTAGTGTCTTTTGTGTCAGTATTGCGCTGTGTGTCAGTGAAGTTCTGTGTTTCAGTAGTGTTCTGTATGTAAGTAGTGTCCTGTATGTCAGTTTTTCGCTGTTTCAGTAGTGTCCTTTGTGAGTAGTGTGTCCTTTGTGTCAGTAGTGTCCTGTTTGTCAGTTGTGCCCTTTGTGTCAGTAGTGACATGTGTGTCAGGACTCAGTAGTGTATTGTGTTTATGTAGTGTACTGTGTGTTATAAAATAAATGATTATAACTAAACTTCAATATATGTTTACCTCAAATAAGTTGTTGACACACTTTCTTACATATACGTAAGCCCGTCAACAAAAAAAACCAAAACAACGTGCTTTTGAACTGGTCATTACACAAAATAGGTATTCTGGTTTAAACAGGTAGTTATATCTTTCTGTTTATATTTTTGCAAATATTTTTGGATAAAGCTGTAGGGCAGATTTGAACGTTTCCATCGATATATAAATATGTCACTTTCTATTATTTACATAATAATAAACAATCTAAATCAAAACACTGAAAGTGCTGTATGCGGTAAGCCCGAAAATTGTAAAGCATAGGTAGTCAGACTATTCTCCGCCTTTTGACACAGAAGTTACTTAAATTTACTGTTACGCTATTTACATACAATTTATACTGAGAGATATGTAACCGGTTAACTTTACCTGAAACTAAACTGATGAGAGTAACCTGTCGTCTGCTAGTACGGAAACTGTTCATTGGTTATTCAAATGCCATGAGAAATTTAGCACATTTCAAATGCCATGAGGAAGTCAGTGCCATTCAATTCCATGTGAAATTCAGTGTGCTTCATATTCCATGTGAAATTCAAGATTCCATGTATTATTCAGTGTAAATCAAATTCCATGTAAATTCAACACAATTTCAATCCATGTACAATTCTGTAATTTAATATCAAATTTGTTTTTATACCATGAGAAATTCAATATGTTGCAAATTAATCCATCTCTGAAAAGCTGAATACTGAACAAAGTTTGAAATAGGGTCTACTGGATTATATAATATTGAAAAGAAGGCAGTCCAAAAATAAATTTACAGACTTACAACTAGCAGCAACTGAAAAAGGCCTGCATGAAATATATTTACTAGCCACAGCAACTGAAAAAGGCCTGCATGCAATGCATTTCCCAGCCACAGACTAACCATGTATCAAACAGTAAAATGCAATCTAATATGCATGTGATTATACTGTACAATACAACATCAAAACATCCTTCATGTAAACAAACCAAGCGAAAGTAAGTCTAGTACAAGGCAGTGATCGTTCAGGCTTAATTCACTCATTTACCGCAAAAACAGCTTTGCATTATCTTGAACATATGAAAACAATGCAATGAAAAGTAAAATCACACCTTATTCGAGGAAAATTGCACGCCTGTTGAAAACCTCTGTCTTCGTCTTGCAAAATATGTATGCAGATGTAACGTTTTCAAGTACACAAGCCTTATCGATGAAAAGCTAGCTCACCATCAAAAGTGGTTTATACCTTGATATATTGGATACTTTCCTGTGCTAATCCATCACCTTTAGTTTTTGCATATTGTAATGCTCATTATGACGTTTTACTAGCGTCGTTACACATATTTATCCATGCGCGATACTGCTGAACTCTTAATTTTCACTTCTTCACGACACATACTTAATAAACATTTGTAATATAAAGTAAAATACATAGAAAAATTGACATATATTTATTTGTATAAGTTAAGCCTAAAACAAAATGAAATAACACTTGCACTTTTTACGACCTAATCGCACGAAACCGCGAAAACACGATTGCTCACAATCTCCGCGCAGTGATCTCCCTTTAAATATTCTCGGAATTCAGCGACGTAACATCCGGCGTACTTGTACAAGCATTTGTTAATATTTTCAAAAATGTTTATTCTCTCAATCTCATTCGAGTAATCAAAATCACAGAAAATTACATTATGATATAATGGCCCAGCACATCAAAAATCTGTGAATCATTGGTAATTGTTTGTTACATTTTGAGAACTATTTTTTACAGCGCAACAGCAAATCAGAGTAAGTTATTTGGCTGTTTTCGATCAAAATTGGACAAGTCTCTTCACTAAAGCGGCTTACCGAAAAAATGGTTCTAAAATAGAAGGGTTCTATAAAGTCTTCACAACATTACTGTACTGTTGTTTTAATATTTCTTTTATTAATTATGTTAATAACATAAGACTTAATGTGTTATGAAATAGTAAAGCACATATAGATCTCGAATATCTTAATGTATGAATTATTTTTACTTTATTCTTATAAAAGAAAGTTCTTTATATCATAATTTATAATAAAGTAGATAATCTCTGATATAACTCTCCAATATAACTTTTGATGATACTTTGCGATGTTTATGTTACATAATTATTCTCTTTTGTTGTTCTGTTGTTGTTGTTGTTGTTTCTTGTTGTTGTTGTTGTTTTTTTTTTTTTTTTTTTTTTTTTTTTTTTTTTTTTACATTATTTGTATATACTAGTAGTTTGTTTTGCGTTTTGGTTATGTATTGTAATCCTTATTTTGGTGGACGAGGAGCTGCTATGCTCAAGTCCGAAAAAAAAAAAAGAATTAATTTATATTTTTTGTTATATTAATCACTTAGATATATTTATTCTAAGTTTAATATATAATTTAATGAAATGTTCTAAAAATATCATGAATATAATAATATATTTTTTACATAATATACAACGTGCATTTGTGACTTTTTCATTTAACTAATTTTAGGGTCAAACATCCGGCGCGGCAAGTTGGATATTGTACGTACTTCCGTCAAACATTCGGCGCGGAAAGTTGTATTTCGTCGAACATCCGGCACGGCAAGTTGGATATTGAATGAACTTTCGTCCTTTTAAATTATAATCTCAAAATTACGATTTGAAAATAAAATTATATTTCGTTTAATTAAAACATTTTCGAAATAAGGACACACCAATGAAATTATTTACTCATTTGTAATTTGTATGAAGCACTAGAAATAGATATAATACACTTACATAATTATACATTCATAAAATAATGAAAACATCAACAATATATTGAGCTTATTATCTATAAATGTATGAACATCTACACTAGGGATTCTACAGATATATATCATAAATCTTATAAAATATATATATCTTGATATATAACATAAAAGTCTTTACATTCAACAATAAAAACGATATATTTGTTGTTTTCCAAAGTTTTGTTTTAAATATGAGATAAAAAAAAAAACCGGAGAAAAACAGAAGTGAAGGTATCGGCAAAAGGCTCCAGAGGGGATCGAACCCTCGACCTCCTGTTTACTAGACAGGCGCTCTAACCACTGAGCTATGGAGCCGTTAAAGCATTGAGATATCAAATTACATACTGGTTTATTTTACGGTTGCGTTAAATTTCCAAATAGAAACAGATAACAGACAATAACAGATAATAACAATTAACAGATAAAAAATTTCTATTAAATGTATAACTATGTAAAACTAAAATCAATTGCACAGAAAAATAGAAAGTTAATAAATACATATAAAAAAAACAATTTAAAAAAGTAAAATCACAATCTTAATCAATTGAGTTTTTGTTTTGTTTTGGGTTTAACGTCACATCGACACAGAAATCAATTGAGTCTAAACCTTAATGTCAACACACTTCTTTTAAAGAACATAATGCCTGTGAAAAAAATAAGGTCCTCCGTCTTTAGGAAGAGCAAATATGAGTTTTTTAACCTTCAATGATTGTTTTAGAGAATGTTGAATGCTTATTACCTGTTTAAAGTAGCGCTGAATGTGATTTTTTTGTCATAACTAATAATCAGGGTAGTCATTGTGACTTCCATGCAATACTTGATCACTACAACTGTACTATTTTTCAAATTGAAACAGAAATAGAATTCTGCCACTTTCTTCATGATGGCATTTTCCTTACTATGAACTGTATTTCGTAATATGTATACCGGTCCGTTCGCTTACATACAGGTCATTAGGTACATATAAGAAGCCGATCCTCGGACGAGGCTACAGTTCTTCATGACAAATGATGTTCATGTACAATGATCATATAATCTTTTGAGAAATTAAAACTCCTACGGTATTTCGTAAGACATTGGAAGAAAGCCAAGACCCGTTCATTGTCAACAGTTACTGTGAAAGTATTTGTCATTTTGTTCTCATACAGTCGCACTACCGATCTGAAGGTCTCTGGTTCGATTCCTTAGCAACACACGTTATGCTTTTTTTTTTTAATTTAACTTTCAAGAATTAATTTGAAATCGTTTTACTACACCTGGCTTTAGAATACATTTTAAGTGGTGTTTTTATACACAATTATATTTTTTTATTTCATTACAACATCTTTCAACGCTGTGTGACAGTATGCAATCGTATACGCTTTTGTGCATACACGTTATAAAGGCAAATTTAAAAAAAAAACACAACAAAAAGGTTTGGAATAGTTTTAAGAGCATGGCAATTTTAAAATTTAAATAAAAAATTAATCGCTGAAATAGGATTCGAACCTACAAGTTTACGATTACATCCATTAACCGTAACCCCTTTACCGACTGTGCTGAGAAGGATTTTTAATTTTCAGCATTTTAACAATTTGATATTTACATTCATATCGATTTACAATTACATCGTAACGTTTACGGAAAATACCGATCACAGGGTCAAATGCAAGAGTGCCAGGTCAATGTTGTTGGACAATAACATGAATAAAGTAAAGCCTAAGTTATTTGTTAAAGTAAATGGCTAGTTTAAGACGCATGTTTGATGTGTTAAATGGAGCCGTTAAAACGATATTACAATTTTTATATGATCTAAATATAGCTGCTGCAATCTCATTGGTCCAATCAGTAGTCAACAGAACTTTTTATAAAATCATATTTACTGGGTGTAGTATCATATTCACTGGCTGAATTGGATTTTCCCAGTCTAAAAATAAATTGAGACTCATATTCAATGATCATACACCGTAGACTGTTATTTACGCGTGTTATTTAAAAAATAATTGTTGCTTTTTTTCTTTATGGCATATTTCTCGATTAAAATATCAATACTTTACTATCATACTTAAGGGTTACACCGCAATAATGAGTATAAACTTGAATTATTTTTTGTATGCGCAGCGTTCGCGTAGTCGTTGCACGCCTAACACGTGCGTCTTCCCGCGCTTCAACGAGGCAAAATTGTACATGTATAATTATAAGGTTGCACTTTTGTAATTTTTTTTTAATTTCTTAGCCTATTCATATAGTAAAACAATTACTGACTAGTGAACCATTGAATATGATGTGATATTCACCGGCAGAAAGTCATATTAATATGTCATCTGCCGGTGAATATCACATCATATTCAATGGCTCACTAGTCAATAATTGTATAATATTTAATATGCGCTGTTATGTACGTACTGACTCAGAGCTGAATAGTAATTTTCTAAATCGTACTTTATTCTTCTATTCGTATAAATCATTCTATTCGTAGTATAATGGAGTTATGAGGCAAGGTTAATACAGCTCGATAAATTTATCAAATTATTATAACCACGATATAAAAAAAATTCCGTCTGTTGTGTTGATATTTTGATCATGACAAATTAGCTTAGAAAATAGGAGAATGAAAACAACAATAACAACAACAACAACAACAACATCAACACGAAACTGCATTACAAATGATTTATCGAAACAAGTCACAAGTCACAACTTACAAAACCAAATTATTCAGTTGTTAATGCAAGTCTACATGATTATTTTTGGTGCTGTTGATCTAATTAGATGTCTAGCTCTTGGATGATGACGAATTTATTTATTCAAATCATCAATGGTAACAAAATTATGGAGACAAGTAGGCGGATGACAAATTCGTTAAGAATTCGATCACAACGTGTCTGCTCCATTGTTTTTCCATTCATTCCATAAAGTACAACAACAAACAACTTATTTCCATTCATTCCATATGGTTGCGACGTTTTGCACGACACTTCCTTAAGTCATTTCATTCTTCAATAATATTCATAAAGATTAATGTTTCGTGTAAAGTGGCACTGAAAAAAAAGATAAACGAAAAGAGCCTAAAAAACAAACAACAACAACAACAACACACATTTGAAAGCAAAATACCACACGTTATAGATAGGCACAACCACTTTATAAAGAACAGAAAAATTGTTGCAGTTGTTATGTTCTATAAACCATATTATCTGCCAACGTTTTATTTCACCAAAGAACATAATGTTTAATCAAAGGGTAAAATCAAGAAAGGAGTTAAGAGCCTTTACAAAATTATCATTGAAATTGGGCCATACTCTTGTCAGAAATCATGATAATGAACAGTTCATATGCTATGTTGGTCATTAAATTGAAAGGTTTGGAAGCATCGTAACAAAACGTATGGAAAACAATGGGGTGGTACGAAATTAATTATTTACCAAACGTGGGACGTTGCAAAAATTTACCCTCATACTCTCATTTTTAAATTCGACATCAATGGCCTTCGTGTCTGTTTGGGTGCTAAGCATATTTACATATATCTATATGTGTTAAGTATGATAAGCTGTTTGTAAGTTGAAGTATTTTAAACTATAATGACCTTTAAAACATTAAAACTATTTTAGGTCTCTTACTACCATGATAACGAGTGAAAATCGAACAAATATAAATACGTTGTTCTATTTTGATTTGAATGCAACAAAAAAGAAAAGAAATTGCCTTTAAGCAAAATATCATTATTCAACAAATTAAAGTGTTATTAACTTAAACTTTAGATATTGAATCTTTATTCTGTTCATCAGCTTTTGAGGTATAAGTGACCTAATGTCATTTTATTTATCATTTAATTTGATATAATGTGTAATTATTACAGATGATCGGTCACATATAATATAATAATTTGATTTGAACTAAAACTATTATAAACAAGTAATTATCAAAGTATTGCAAGCAATACAAAGGACCCCTACCGGGTAGAACCGAAGGCCATGACCATTTATTTATGCCATCGTGGAAAACTTAGTTCATTGTTTGTCTGTATCATAGTAATGTTTAAAGATTTTACTGACCAATAATTAAATAATGTTTATACAAACTTTGACATAATACAATAGATAGCATATGATTGGCGATTGCATTAAAATATACCAGCCTGTAAAATAACATTTCGGTATCAGGTTTACAAAAATTGAATACCGATGATTTACTATTTTCCTACAGCCATAGGCTAAACTTACTTAAAGACATATTTAATCAGCATGTTCAGAATTGTATTGTTTTAGGTATACATGTTTTGAAATATTTGTAACGGAGTTGTCATCTATATCGATAAAGTGATCTTAGGTTCATTTACTATTCCATGCAAACACTTACAAAAATAGTTCTTATAATCAGGAAAAACATCTTAATATTGATAACAAAATACAATTTGTCATAGTTTATATGGATATTTGAGCCGCGTCACGACAAAACCAACATAGTGCGTTTGCGACCAGCATGGATCCAGACCAGCCTGCGCATCCGCGTAGTCTGATCAGGATCCATGCTGTTCGCTTACCAACTTTATTACAAGTAGAGAAACTGATAGCTACTGATAGGTTCGATATTTTTCATTATCACATCTGCTGTACATTTTTCCTATGATTATACTAAGTTATATGTGCCCGTTTATCGTAATTCTGCAATCTTCTTCTTTCCTTAAAGATTTACTTGAAAAGTTTTGTATAACCATCTATATATTAAGTGTGTGAACTTAATTTGAATAATTAATAATAATAATCCTGTGACAATAAGGAGTTAGAAAAAAGTAACCTTTACTATAAGATCTTAGATAAAAAGTAGGAATATGACCAAAATATGAAAGAATGAATTTAAGAAACCAATTAAAAAATCTTGTATAAATTAACTCACATTCAAAGCAGAACATTTCAGAAAAATAGCAGTTAATATGTGATATGAGGGCTGTTTTACTTCATGAGGTTCTAAGATCTTTTGTACATGCTGCTGTCAAACTGATATTTTTTCATATTATAAATAGAATTGAACATTTCAAACAACCTATAAAATACAATTAAAGTACATTTTACTGCTGTTCTAGAGATAGAGACTGAGAACCAGGTGGTAAAAATCTTTAGGTGGTAAAATTCTTTTCTAAAATGTTGCTTAGAATAGGCTATTTTTGTAGTGCAAATAATTGTGGGCTGTCAGGAAAAAACACAAAACCACAATTTCAAAATTCAGTCAGTCATTGGACACCAAACAGCTCAGTGTCTTTCTTAGGAACAGCTGATGCTCACATGTGCAAATACACAGTTGTAAATGTTGCAGAGCAATTAAAACATTACTATTTGATTAACAAACAAAACTAATGCCAGATAGGTAAAGTACCACAAGTACAAATGCTGACACATGTGCAAATAAACAAAAAGCTATTGAGTATATAATATTAAATTGAGTCACACTGCTTATGGAGTAGTATATAAAAACACATGGGTTTGTGGGTTACAGTTAAAATATCATCCCATGGAAAATACTGTTAGCCAAGGGAAACAGTATTTTTAGGGGGGTTGACAAACGCTTGTGTGTTATTTATTTTATTTCCCGAACAGACACTGTAATCTATAAGACTTTTATTTACATAAAAAAAACACTTGCCCATATTTTATACTGTTAAAAAGTGCTGTTGGCCTGTAACAGTACAAATCTCTTGGTACACTTGCTTTAACAATAAGAGTAACTCCTAGTGGAAATGAATATTTACAAAAAAGTGAGGGGTAATGCTATACATTAAATGTTGCAGAGAAAGCCTAGTTTTAAAAGTAAAACTACTGGCAGATATGTTAAATCGATAAAAGTATGAATGCTTTCATAAGCAAACACACAAAGCTGTTTGGTTATGGAGTAGTATAGTTATATATTCAAAGCGATAGAGCTAATGACAAACAACAGAATTACTGAAATACAATGTGCTCTGTATATAACATATAATATATAACATCAAATCCATAGAGGAAATCAAACCAGTATTTTTTATAAATTTCAAGTTCCATTGCAAAAAAAATGGAAGAAACAAAACGAATATTATCGTGACTATTGATTATTTGATAGAATTTCAAATTTATGTGCATAACTTATCTCATTTTAATGATTAACCTTTGTGAGAAAAGAATATTTAAATTAACTATATCATAGTATAATACATTTATTGACACTATTGTTTTAATTGACACTGTGGTTTACATATGATTATCATACAAACACAAAACTTGATATTTCGTCAAAATTGAATAAGACTGTACTGTAATGAGGAAGTTGCTACAGAAAAACATACCAACATTTGTGCGTACAGTTTGTTTATCGGACCAAATATTAGGCGTACAGTAAGGAAACTGGAAATATTTTATATATTTTCGGATAGATATGGAAAACTACTCTTGTATATCGTTTTGTTTTCAAAAATAAACATGTTGGGACTTAAACTAATTGAATATCTCGTTTTAAAACGACTGATACATTATTCGTTTGTATGTGCATATCAGGTTGACGGTTGAATTTGCAGCAACAAATACCTCAATAACTTCCTCAATTTTATAAAGTTTAGTATTTTATTTTGACAATCATGCACAATTATAAGTCTGATCAGCATGCACAATGCTATTCTTCAAAAAAATTACAATAGGCAACAAATATTTAAAAAAAAACATGTTCAAACCAACTTTCGTTTTCGCTCCCGTCCGCCATTAGGTCGTATCGCATGAATTCACCTCGCTTAAAGGAGTATCGCACCGCTATACGTTCGACCCCCTGTCAAATAACACCTGATTTGTGAACGAATGAATTACAAGAGCGTAGCGGATGGTATATTTGCATGACTTTGAAATGCTTTATTTAACATGATATAGTACATAAATAATATGTTTCTTATGAGTAATATATTAATAAATACTGAGTTAAAAACTGATGTATGGATAGAAAAACAAAAGAGCATGTAGGTAAGATAGTTACCGCACTCGGAATAGGTCTGCATAGTATTTACAGACCTGGTGGCCTTTCGCTACGCTCTCTCGGTGTTCAAATCGCCACCGGGTCAGTAAATACTATGCAGACCTATTCCTCTACGGTAACTATTACATACCATATATAATTTGATAACGCAAATAGCTTGTGCGTAACAGCATTTAAAAAAACATGACAACGCACCCCGGCGCAGTATAAATTTGCGCTGACAATAGGCGTTTATGAAGCGTATATTTTACAATATGACACAATTAGATTTCAAAGTACGCCGAAACGTCAGAGCCATATTTGACGTTGTCAGAAAAATGACTTTAGTTATATCAAATTTATCTTTGCAATCACAATTCATATGTCACTTGTAAAAGAAAAACTCGCGTTAAAATTATGCCGTCGGAACGTCACGAAATTCGATCAATCAGAGTACGTCGAGAAACTGTCTAAAACATAAAAAGGGATAATGGAAAAAAGGAAAAGGTTAAGGTAGCCACAGCACAGTTTTTGATTAAAATAACTGATTAAGAAAGGGTAATTGAGAAATTGAAAAGAAGAAAAATAAGGGAGAGGCAGAAAGAAGAAATTTTCAAGGACGTTGGTGACGTCAATCGCCGAGAGAGACGTTGAAAAGTGACAGGCGATTGACTGCGGACATTATAAACTATGTTCGACAGTAGCTACGGGACTGTGTAATCAATTCTTACTAAGGAATTTAAAAAATAAATATTAATGCAATTATTATCACACTGGCCATAGCTTTTGCAGAATCGGTCGCGATGGAGATTTCGTCGCAGAAGCGGTGAATAGAATATGGCCGTTTGCTGCTGTCAGATGTATATGGTCTATAAAATAGTGTGGTCTCAAAGACTACTAATCAAGGGATAATTAGCATAAAACATTTTTGGCATAATTTTAAAGATAAAGCATAGTGTTTTATGTGACATAAATCAATTCAACTTAAAAGACAAAATGTTTTAAATCACATTAAACACTTTGATTTTAACAATTTTTGAAAAAAAATTACAAAGATTGTTCTCTTCCGGGGAGGTTACTCTATCCGACTTAATAATGAAAGGTTATAGTGATTTCCCTTGTTTTCTTCCGGGGAGGTTACTTTATCTGACTTAATAATGAAAGGTAAGAGTGATTTCCCTTTGCATTCTTCAGGGGAGGTTACTCTATCTGACTTAATAATGAAAGGTTAGTGTTTTCCCTTTCTTTTCTTCAGGGGAGATAACTCTATCTGGATTTATGATTGAGTGATTTCACTTTTTTTTCTACAGGGGAGGTTACTCTGTTTGACGTAATGAAAGGTTAGAGTGATTTCCCTTTGTTTTCTTCAGGGGAGGTTACTCTATTTGACATAATAATGAAAGGTTTGATCGATTTCCCTTTGTTTTTTCAGGGGAGGTTACTCTATCAGGATTTATAATTTAAGGTTAGAGAGATTTCCCTTTTTTCTACAGGGGAGGTTACTATGTCTGACTTAATGGAAGGAAAGAGTGTTTTCCCTTTGTTTTCTTTAGAGGCGATTAATCTATCTGACTTAATAATGAAAAACTAGAGTAAATTCCCTTTTTCTACAGGGGAGGTTACTATTTCTGACTTAAAATGAAATGTTAGAGTGATTTCCCTTTGTTTTCTTCAGGGTGGGGGGGGGTTACTCTATCTGACTTAAAAATGAAAGGTAAGAGTGATTTCCAATTTTTTTTTAGGGGAGGTTACTCAATCTTTAATAAAGAAAGGTTAGAGTGATAACCCTTTGTTTTTAGGGGAGGTTACTCTATCTGGCTTAATAAAGAAAGGTTAAAGTGATTTCCCTTTATTTTCTTCATGGGAGGTTACACTATCTGTCTTAATAATGAAAGGTTAGAGTGATTATTTTCCTTTGTTTTTT
>NW_026853352.1:0-66921 GCF_026571515.1 Ruditapes philippinarum
TTTTGTTTGAAATAAACCCGATTCAATCTTTTTTTAAAGACCAATGTTTTTGTTAAAAATTGTAATCTAAGCTTTAAAGTAAATTCTATACATGAGCCTGCAATTAAATTTCTGTTTCCATCATTTAGAAATGTCATCATTAAGCACTTTCGCAAGAATGTGTGACAACAGCTGGACACATGTTTTCGTTATATTGGCGTCAAAATAAAGATATGGAAGGAACATTTCCCTGTTTAAATGAAATGCTTTTTCGCACAGGAAAAAAATTTATTTCAGATTTGTTAATGAAAAAATCAAGAGCAAGAGAGTTTAAAATAAAGGCTTATTCTTTGAATGAGCTATTCTCATGTGCTAAGATGCTAAAATATTCTACTTCAGGGGCTTATGAATGTATGTCATTTTGAGGAACAATGAAATTGACCTCTTTTCAATGGATTAAAAGATTTTGGAACTCTGTTTAAAGATTTAAACGAGAATACCTGTTTTAAAATTTTGTAAATTGAATAATTGTAAAATTATTTAATTTGCAATTTTTAAAAAAAAAGTTAAATTGCATTATTTCTGAAAACACCATAGTTCAACTTCGCTGATATTTTTTAAGCAGTGGAATTCAAGTTTAATGAACATATGTTCTATTGAGCACTGGCACTGTGCATTACTTTCATTTCAACCTTCCTAAGTTGGTTGTTTACACAAGGAATTAAAGAAAGACAACTTGATTTTTTTTAAAAGGCTACACTTTTGTTAGCGATTTGCTGATTTGTTGGACATTGGTTACCAGCGTGGACCTACTGGCGGCGTCGAGGGATTCAACACAGAATATGTTATTTAACAGCACAGTGCTTCCAAACAAGTGTTTTATGCGAAAACATTTATAATTCCGTAAAAGTAAATGAACATTTCTATTGAAAAATTTAAGAAATATCTGTTCGAACAACATCATTTTACTTCTGCTGCTTTGTACTAAATGATCCTCTAAAAATTATGTTCGTTTTAAACCTGTGGCATTTTTCGTGTCAAATCCAACGCGGCGTAAAAAACAGGACAGAAAATGAGGTGTTCGGAACCACCTCGGAATTCTTATTTTTTTCCTCATTTCATATGTAAAAAATAGATTATGTAATTATCACGTAAGAAATTAATTGAGATGTGCTGAACTTTTACATAATTAAAAAAAGAAAAAAACTTTTTTTATGACTGTTATGACTTTTATGAAATACAATTTTTTTTAGTATCTAACAATCTCGCCATATATAGGTAAGCGGTTTTTTGTTAATTTTATTTGACATTATTTGTGAAATATTGATGAAGTTACAGTCAGAAGTGGTTATTCCAACATTGTTGAGTTTTTTACTCATCTGGCGCAATTAGACTGATACTGATGTCAAACATATAATCAAAAAACCTCATTTACAGCTATCATATTAAACGTCATTTACTAGTCCATTTAACCATTCATCAATTTGAGGGGGAATTTAAAAATGTCTTGAATGAACAGCAAACTGAGAAAACAATAATCAGCAGACACGAACGATCGGGCTGATAGTAACCTGCACTTCTCGTATACATAGAATCAGTTTCACCAGTAGGTAAATGGTTGTCATTAGTACGAACAAAAAAGGATGTCTACAGCGATTGTTGAAACAATCAAATATAGCTTTAAAATGATATATTTGAAATCTTTCAAGCATACTTATTACCTCAGGCAAGGCTGGCAGATTTTGCTGGCAGTAAATTGAAAGCAGATTGATTACAAGAAAAGTCTCGATTTTGATTATGTTCTTGTCTATGATTGTTCAATCATAGTCTAGCTTAATGTATAAATGATACCAAATTTGTTGCATTCAGCAACAATTGTTTTTGAAACTTTATATAGCATGATTGAAATATTAAATTAGCACATAGGTACATTGACTACAAATAAAATATCCTTTCTACAAAAAAATATAGAATAAAAAACATGAATTAAAACAGAACAACAACAACACTATCAATTACAACAAAACTTACAAAGAACAATAAAAACAACAACATCCCCACACAAGAAAACACCAAAAAAACCAAAACACACACTTAAAGGGTTAACAGCTTGGTTTGATTTAGACATTACCATGGAAAGTAGTGACAAGTGCTGGCTTCAATCTCATTTTGGACAGGAGCCTGCATTACAAAAAACATTTCCGAAAATATGATATTAAAGACATAAAGACATAGCCAAAACTTTTTTATTCATCAATATTTCATTCTTGACCAAACACAAGTTAAAAGTTGTGCCATTCGTATTCATTCTTTTAAGATTTCTTGTCCTTTAAGTCTGAAATTTGATGCAAATTAAAGCATGCAATTTATCAAATTGTACCTGTTGGAAAGAGCAAGCTACTGTTAGTTCATATTCACAAGTAACAATTTTAGTGCAACATAAGTAAATTATACAATTTAAAAGCGTTGCCTCTCTACCCGAGTGTGTAAGAACGCTAACATTGCTTCTTACCGCTGTTGATTCGAATCCTTTCAGGGACATTGTATCGTTTTAAATATGGTAGCTATCCATCTAGCCCTCGGAAGGTAGCTGCACGCAGGTGTTTCCCACCTGTGCCTGGAATAATGCACGTGGGGTATCTGGGGTCTTCCGCACCTGATAAAGCTATGACATTTTTTCGTTAAATCAAGTGCGCTGCTTTCGGGTTAGCTAAACAGAATACGTGTATAAATTGGACAAAAACACCAATATTACAATTACATTTTTCCTTGTTTTTTCATTGTATATTTATAGTCTCCTCAATATAAAACCACAAACCAGGGTACAATGTTATAAAGATGTTTTTCTACGCTCAAACTCAAATCTTAAATATTTGATTTGTCAGAAACCAGCTTTGAATGTACACTGACCAGTGAAAACCCTGAAATTTAAAAAAAACAAAGATTTATAACCTTGAACCTTGGGGCCAGTCCTTAAACCAGTTCTTTACTCCAGTGGTTTGGACATAATATTCAGTGATTATGATTATGCTATTACTTTTGTTCATCGGGTTTTCTTTTAAATATTAAAGGGATGCTCAGGCAAATTAATGACAAAATTATTAAAATGATATTTTGTACTCCAATCACATTAAAATGACATTTTATTAATTCCTTGCATGAATTTCTGTATAAATTCTATATATTTTGGGTTTGAATCGTAAATATATCTATATATGTGTTGATTTGAAAGAACTTTAGGCGCCGACAGAATCACCGAGTAGTTTAAAAACAAGTCGTGTAGCTTGAACAAACTACAGCATATATTAAATGTTCTTTTCCAATAAGCAAAAAACAACAATTGGCAGTCGTAATTGGAAACTGGTAAAAGTTCAAAGAAGTTATGAAAATACGTATATAGATATGGTTAATCTCATTATAGTTGAATATATCTAGTTAATTTGTTCTGGTTATTGTCATACCAACATTTTAATAGAAAGGAAACTAACTCATTGTTGTATATTTGATATTTTTGACAAGGACTTGATATTTTTGACGAAGACCTTCAAGTCAAATTAGTGATACAAAAATTAATAAATTAATTAGACAGATGCTCTTTTTACTTCAGTTTTGATTGTTCACAATGTAAATGTCAAATGATATATTCATGCTTACATACACTCAGTTGCAAAAGAAAGTGTTTTTTTTTTAAATTTTGTATACATGCATAACAATAATAATGACACAATTGATATCAATATTTGCAGAAAAGTATTCACGGTACAATGGTTGAATTTGTATTGAATTTTGAAGTAATAATTATAAGAATGTTGGATTGGTGTAAACAGCTGAAGGTTGAAAAGTAAAGGTTGCAGAGTTGTAATGATTTTTTTACACAAATCTGCAACTGTTTTTCATCCCTCGGCTGTTTACAAGTTACAAACGTTCGGGTGGTAATCAAATGTCAATTAAATTTAAGCCATCGTGAAATTAAAACATTTCTGATTTCTGGAAATTTGATACTAATAAATACAACAAAAAATTGCTTAAGTAAGTATATACGAAATTCCACGGTAACCAGGTGCATATTATATTTTGCAACTCAGTATAGTTAAGTTCAACTTCCTTGTACTTTGTCTTTCTTTACGATATATATTTATATATATATCATTGCCGTTTTTTAGATCCGTGTGGAGTAGGAATGAAACACGGTTTGAAATTTTGGAATGGGAAGTCAATCTGGAGCAATTACCCCGCCCGTTAAACAAAATAATAAATGAATAAGTAAATAAGTAAATAAATAGAGTAATAATAAAAGGCAAGACGAAAACAAACCGGACAAAACAAATGGATTTTTTCAGATTCGGCGTTTGTGAACAGTTTGTTCACGAAAGATAATGATTAGTGCATTACCCCCCTTAGCACCGGTTCAAGTAATATTCAGTTGTCAGCAATCAATTTTACCGAGGCACCGTCAAATACATTACTATTGGGATGAAGTACGAGGTAATTTTTACAGCATAACACATACAAGTATTTCCTGGTAGTATTTGCTGATCAGAATTCTTGAAATTTTAATTACATTTAATATGCTAAGGTAATTTAAAATAGAAAAACAACAACTGCTAATATATTTGACTTTTTTTCTATCTTTAGGAGTAACTTCCATCAACACGAATGCATTCCTCAAGTTGTTTAATTCACCTTCAAAAAGCATCAAAGTTGGCTATAATTGTTATACGAAGAGAAATAAAAATTAAAGTACATGTAATTATTAATTCTTGAAAGCATTTACTTGCAGTTAAACTTTTGACACACAAAATGTAGACCACACGAGTACTTTTACAACTGATGAAACGTTATGCATATATATCGCTCGGAATTGTCATAACACTTAACAAGGTTGAAATTTTATACGATTCCATTCACCAATTAAAAAAAAACTTTTTTGAACGCCAAGAAACATAGTTAAAGAAATAAATAAAGTAATACCAAATTGAAAAAGTTTAGGACGTTGACTTAATGTACTTTAAACTGCAGACTTGAATTTTCCATTATGATAGCTTGTTTTTCTTGAAATAGATCATTGACACAGCCAGTTCGTTTTATAATACAAATACACTAGGTACTAAATTTAGGAATTTCGTAGATCTAGTAACTAATGCATATGTCAAAGGTTAATAAAACCCTCCTTTGCAAACGCACTTTCGCAGAAATGTATGAAATAGAGAAACACGGAATCCCTACAGAACGCTGAAACGACAGAACTGAAAATGTCATTTGATTAAGCATTTTCATGGACGATACAGGCAAGTGCAAGTAAACATCCATGCCCTGTATACAGTCTGAAGCGGAATTTAACATTTAACCATGGTTATGGTAAAATTTACCCAAATGAAGGTGCCTAATGAAGATATTCTAATACAGTAAAAACCCTTAATTAAGACAACCATCGGGACTGGTCTAAAGTGGTCTTAATTGTGGGTGGTTTTTATTGTGGGTAATCTTATCATTGCTTACACACTTTATGACCAATGTCTTTTTAGCCATTTTGTATGAACTAACACTGTATATCTGTATCTGCAAATACAATATAAAAATTTTGTTATAATATCAAATCTTTAGGGAAGAAAGAATAATTCTGAAGAAATTTAATATCAAATTCTCTTTGGTCTGATTTCAATATTATCATTCTATGATGTATATAATTCACCTATCAAATAAAAAATTAATTCTTCATAAAATAAATGTGCTTAGGGCAACATTTAACTACTCTAAAATTTACTTTCTTACCTTATTTAATTGAATATCCCAATAATAACAGTTTTTGACACCTTGTAAAATCAAGTGTCATACCTAACAGCATTCAAGCAGATACATGTAAAAACAACATAAAAACAAATTTAAGATAGAGGTAGGTGCTGACTTTAATATCAGTGGTCTCAATAATGAGCTCAAATAAAGAACAAAACAAAAAATAGGGACTGAATCTGGTGATCTTAAAAGTGGATAAGTGAGGTGGTCTTCATTCTGGGTGGCCTTAATTAAGTATTCTAGTGTAAAAGTACCCAAAAGGTTCCTTGTGAAGGTCTTGTAAGTCTGAAAAGATATTTGGAGATAAGATGTCACGTATCGCCTGAAATTATATTGCTTGATCCTGAACGTTAACAAGTGTCATATTTTCCCTCATTGTTTAGAAAGACAGACCTTGTTATTCATATCAAGAATGCTTTAGTCATGTTTTTGTCCCTGGAGTATTGTTGTATTGATGTTAAAATGTACTTTATCATTCATTTCATTTTCTTTTTTTACCTTTTTTCTTTCTCTGCACTTTTTTTGCTCAAACATATCATTAATCTGGTTTCATGTAGACAGAAGTGACAAACTATCTACACGCTAATTGCACCCTTGTCTTATTAAATGTCAATGAACACTTATATTACTTGTTTATAATGCCATGGCTTCGAAAATAGCTACAGATCATTAGAACAAAAGTTACAGTAACTATAAGTGAACTGCAATTTCACCACGTGTGTCGTAAATAAGTAAATCATGAACTGTCTATTTCTATTTTGTTTGATATTTACAATAAATTATTTATAATAAATTAGTAAATCTTTGTTAAAACTGAAATTATACCATCAGCATAAAACAACATAATTTCACTTTTTATGAAATTTGTTTGCGGTACAATAGTATATAAGAGATAATCTGTAAAGAATAAGTCATAATCTGTAAATAATAAGTCATAAGTTACAGGTAATAGTTGATAATTAATGATTTTTCAATAATATATATCACTCAAGGGCTTTCCTAAGAGATGGAGAAATATTCGCTTAATAAACAATCATCTTAGTTCAGCATGTCTCTCAATTCATGTTTTATACATATACAACAAAATAGACATTTCAAATAGAGAATTATAAAGAATTGCAGGTTCTTTTTGATTAGACCTGTTCATTGACAGTAATGGAAAGTGCAATCTACCTTCAAATCCCCGAGCACCAACTTAGCAATGAACCTTCAATGTGACACGTTGGTGCCATTCTATGAAAAGTGACGTATAGTGCCCAGTTAAAAAGAAGGCGTATGTCCTAAACATCTTAAACAAAAAAAGAAAGGTCAGCTGTTGTGAAGCAAGCTTTGAAAAGACAAATTAAAAAAAATAAAACATGCAACTCATCATTAGCGTCATTATACAGTATACTAGTAGTAATACTGGTACCACCAAACTTATAAAAGGAAAAAAATAGAAAGAACCAAAAGGCAACAATCATAAAAGTAATAAAAAAATATGACATCCTTGATTGGATGTATGAGGCGACAGCATCAAGAAATTCTATACAAGAAAGTACAACAACTGTTGGGCACATGTTTTCGTAATAGGCGTCAAAATAAGGATATGGAGAACATTTCCCTGTTAAATGAAATGCTTTGTTGCACAGGAAAAAAATTATGTCAGAACGAGAATTAAATAAAAAGAGCTATTTGCATGTGACGAAAGGAGCTTTTTGGCTCAGGGGCTTTAGGGTGTGTCATTTTGAGGACAATGAAAATTGACCTTTTCATTGGATTAAAAGATTGGAACTCTTATTATAGGTAAAACCAAAATACGTGTTGAAAATATTATAAATGAATAATTGTAAATTGTTAAATTGTTAATAGCACCCATAGTTCAACATCGCTCATGATATTTTTATATAAAAAAATACAGTATTAAATTGTGTTATATTACTTGATTTTAAAATAGGCTACACTTTGTGTCGATTTGCAGATTTGTAAGACCTTGGACCTACCAGGGTGGACCTACCGATGGTAGGGGGATTCATCACAGAATATTATATTTAACATCATCGTGCTTCCAAAAAAGTGTTTTATGTGAAAACATTATGACTTCGTGAAGCAAATGAACTTTTCTTTGAAGAAATATCTGTTTTTACAACACTGTCATTATACTTCTGCTGCTGTTTTGTACTAAATGCAGTGTTCGAAACCATATGCTTTTTTCTCGAAATTCTTTTTTTCCTCTCTCATATGTAAAAACAGATTATTTAAATATCACGTAAGAAATTGATTTAGATGTGCTGAACTTTTATATAATTAATAAAAGAAAAAAAAACTCTTCTATGAGTATTATGAATTTTATGAAATACAAATATTTTTTTAATCTAACAATCTCGCCTTATATAGGTAAGCGGATTTTTCTTAATTTTATAAGACATTATTTTTGAAATATTGAGAAAGTTTCAGTAAGAAGTTTTTTACCTTTTTGCTTACATGTCTGGCGCAATTAGACTGATATTGATATCTCACACATGATCTAAAATCTTATTAACAACTACCATGCTAAACGTCATTTACTAGTCCATCTTACCATTCATCAATTTGAGGGCGAATTTCAAAATGTTTTAAATGATCAGCAAGCTGAGAATACAATGATCAGCAGACACGAGCGATCTGGCTGATACTGATTTACACTTGACGTATACATATTGTTACGAAAACTTCTCTTTTGTGAAAAGCTTTGTAAATTCACTTTTTTCTCTTAAAAGTCAACCATTTCTCTATGCTGGTACAATGAACAAGTCAAGTCCAAGTGAAAGCAGGATTATATTTATTGCAGTAAATCAAAATAATGCATCATTTTATTTTCTATCAACAGTCAAAACCAAAGTAAAATTCTTAACAACTTCAACAAATACATTTCTTCAATTACTAACTAACTCAACTCAACCAACTCCAACTCACTCCAAAACTCCTCAAAAACCCAACCCAGCTAGAAAAGTTCCCAGCTTATATACCCTTCTGATTGCACAGCTAGGGTGGTGTGCAAAAGTAGATTGTCGCGCGACCCACTTGCGCTCACAAGTTTGGCATACAACTCATTGCGCGACCTGAATGTTGCGCAACCTATTTAATGTGCTGACAATGCCTTAACAATGTTCAAAATGGCCTGCAATTAGTTCAGGTATACAGACTGTGGTACAATACAAAAATAAGTACAAAAATACATAATAGTTATATAAATTTACATGTTATTACTTAATAGTATAATTATTATCTGTCCAATAATGCAACTTAATACATGTAATAGTGCAAAATACACTTGTATAAATAAAGATATATGTACTATATATGGGTATTAATAAATATATATGTACTATATATGGCTTATAAGACCAATACACTTACTACTGATTGACATTTCTATAAACTTATAATACTGACTGATAATTCATTAAACAATAGAAATATAATCTCTCCAGCTTTACAACATACAGCTTAACATTTGAACCAAGTAACCTGTACATAGATAAAGCAGGAAGGAATCCCATTCATATAATCTGATATGACCAAATTATGCTTTGTTTACAACAATTGAGATGCTGAAGGTCTATAAATATCTTTTCCTTGTACTTTTAGTCTGCGCGACCTCTTATTGCGCGACCTCTCCATATTTGGAACTAGCATGCCTGGGAAAGCTGATTCTGCGCGACCTTTCCTATTGCGCGACCTTAAGTGTCGCGCGACCTTTGGCTGCGCGACCTTTCCAAATTTGGAATGAGGTATGCTCATAATCTAAAAATAACTGAGCTGTGTCAATATTCTGGACTGTTAATGACTCAATTGTTTTACAACAAAAAATGAGTAAAAGTTAACATAAACATTTTAACCAGCTTAGAAATGTTGTCCAGATATACCATCCTAAAAGAATACTTCTAGTAAAAGACTAGTTTCAAATTTCACAACACTCCCCCACCTTTGGACTTTGCTTACTCCGGAAGCAAAACCAATTAATTTACACATGTTAAGTTTTTAAATTTGAAGCAAACCTTTAAAACTCTTGTTAAGTGAAATTGAAATAATAATAAAAGAATAATATTGGTACTAAACAATACATGTGAAAAACTATTAAGTGTTACTAAACAATACATGTGAAAAACTACTAAGTGTTATACGATATTATGCAGATTAAACATAAGCAAAACTAAACAAATTAACAAATAAGCATTATGGATTTTTATGAAATATAAAACATAAGTATTCTACTGTTCAATTAGATAAAATCCCATAACAGTTTTCCCTGT
Source organism: Ruditapes philippinarum (assembly GCF_026571515.1). NCBI lineage: Eukaryota > Metazoa > Mollusca > Bivalvia > Venerida > Veneridae > Ruditapes > Ruditapes philippinarum. The sequence continues at coordinate 10,047 of NW_026853352.1, forward strand.
CTCTGCAATTTAATTCACTATCTCCAACACACTTTTGTTAAGTTCAGTTGTGGTATACGAACCTACCCAATTTGAGAACTTAAACACTTTTTCAGAAGAAATGTACAGACCCCCTGCATGTGATGTCTGTGCCATATCCTTCTCTTTGGTGGCATCACTTAAATCAATGTTATCCTCATCACCAGACTTCGGAGCACGTTTCTTGTTCGGTGCACTAAATATTCTCACAGAAACAAATTTCTCACAACCACGGAATTTCTGTTCAATTTGCCTTAGAAACGGTCCCAGATACAACGCAAAAACAAATAGAAAATTCAGCACTGATGCAGAACAGTCCCTTATTAAGTCGGCAGGAACACCTTTTCCTCTGACTCGCTTGACTTTCTTAGACACCAGTGGAACCACATCATCTGCCAGTTCCGACCACTGTTCATACTTTTTCACACATTCTTTACAACCGCCACACGGAAGCTCACTTAGAATTGAGTGACCACTATAACAAGTACACGAACAAGGGTCACACGGAATCCTCGACAAAAAGTCAGCATTTGCATGCTTAGATCCCTTGCGATGCTCTAGCTTAAAGTCATATTGTGATAGCACTTCAAGCCATCTAGCCATCTGATTTTCTGTTTTTTTGAAGGACATAATCCATCTTAATGAAGAATGATCACTTCTTACTAAGAACGAACATCCTAACAAATACTGTTTAAACATAGTAACAAATGTAACAACTGCCAACAGTTCCCGTCGTGTTACACAATAGCGTCTTTGAGCCTTATTCAAACTTTTGCTCGCATATGCTATTGGCTTCTCGATGCACTATCCAAGTTTTTCACTAAACTGCATTTGTGACAAAACTCCTCCTATACTGAAATTCGACGCATCGCAATCAAGTATGAATAATCCATCATCTTGAGGGTATGCCATGACTTCATCACCAGTCAATGCACTGCGTAAATCGTCGAAACTTTTCTGACATTCATCAGACCATTCGAATGGTTGTCCGGCCTCCAACAACCTATTTAATGGCCAGCTCTTGTGGAAAAATCACGAATATATATCCTGTAGTATGAACAAAAACCAAGAAAGGATCGCAGAGTTGTTAAATCGTACGGCCTTTCCCAATTTGCAATACAACTAACTTTAGACTTTTGAGGGCTTATTCCCTCCTTACTAACTACATGTCCTAAGAATGACACTTCGGTTTTTAACAGAAAACATTTGCTTGGCTTCAGTTTCATTCCACACTCACACAAACGCGTTAAAACTGTATCAAGCCTATCTAAATGTTTTTCAAATGTTCGGCCAAAAATAATCAAATCGTCAAGGTATATCAGCAAAATTTCCCACTGAAGACCTCTCATTACTAATTCCATACATCGTTGAAAGGTTGACGGTGCATTACATAATCCGAACGGCATTACCAAATATTCAAATAAACCGAATTTTGTAGTGAAGGCTGTCTTTGGGCGATCAGCCTCATCAACTTCAATCTGATAATAGGCTGACAAAATATCCAAGTACGAAAAATATGATGATCCCCCTAAACTTTCCAAACAATCACTAATATTAGGTAAGGGGTATGCATCTTTTTCTGTTACGTTGTTAAGCTGACGATAATCCACACAAGGTCGTGTTGTTCCATCACGTTTCCTGACATATACTAATGGTGACGCCCAAGGAGAATTACTTTCCTGAATAACATTGGCCGCTAACTGATCTTTAAATATTTTCTCTTCTTCATTTGCGAAAGCTTTTGGTGGGCGGCTAGGGCGTTGCCTAATAGGCTTTGCTGCCCAAGTATTGATTTTGTGCTTGATTACAGATGTACGACCAAAATCATTTGGTGACTTTGCAAACACATTTGAATGCTTAATCAAAAGATTCTTAAGTTTCACCCTTTGATCATAATTAAGATTTTTCACTGAATTTTCATAAAGCTCATTTAAATGAGATGGAGGCTTTGAGTCACACTTTTCGTTAAAAAAAACACTCTTTTTTCTCACAAAAACTAACTTTTTCAGCATTCTCAATATATCCAAGAGTAGTATTAGCTTCAATTTGTACATTTTCATTGCTAATATTCATTAAACGAATTGGAACACAACCATTTTTAGAATGAGGGTTGGCCAGTTTATGGCCAACAATTAAGCTATTTTCACTATCATCACCTGTTTTTAATGGCGTAACAATTCCAAACTCAATATCAATTTTGCAGCCAGAACAACTACCTTCTATTATCACTTCACTATTTGCTTGTACAATGACTGATTTTGAACTTTTGACACGCATCACTTTGAAAACTGAAGATTCCTTCAACGTAGGATACTTCTTTCCATTTAGACGCAAACCATTTTCTGCACTTAACACAAAATTATTTTCTTGTAGAAAATCAAAACCTAAAAGACCATCTTCTTGAATTGGTGCAATAAACACATTGAACTTAAATATATCTTATGAATTTTAAAACACATCACAGTTTTACCTAAAATAGGCAGATACCCTTCATTTGCAACTTCAAGCTTAAATTTGGATCAATTTTCTCCAATGATGGACGAATATCAGAAGGCACACTATGATAGATATTAGAAGAAACAATAGTAACAACTGCTCCAGTATCTACTACTAAATTTGCACTGATATCACCAAATTTCACAGGTAATAACAAAGATAATCCATTGAAGGTATCATTAAAATTAATTTTTATCACTTTTTCACTATGATTTTGGACTAACGCAAGGCCGTCTGCCTTAGTCCCACCTAGTTTTCCGCTTTATTATTATCACTCTGCTGACTCGTGCAATCAATTGCATAATGACCTAAATTATGACACTTATAACACTCAACAGTGGATAAATCCCTTCTTTTGAATTTTTCTGGCTGCATATCTTGCTTTTTAATGACAGACAGAATCTCATCAAATCTTTTATCTATTTCTTTCTTGAAAGACAAAAACTGCTCTTCAGAAACATTGTTGTTCCCTTGACGAACCATTCGAACTTTGGTGTTTGCCTTAGTTTCATCCTTCAAACTATAGCACGTCTCCAGAATCTCACGTGCATTTTCGATACTGGTCGGATCCTTCATCCCTATAGCCAAAGCCATCTGAGAGTCACCCAGACATCTAATAAAATGCCGTAAACAAATTGTACCAATAGTATGATCATCTGCAGTTAGTTGGGTAGCCCTTTCGAACCAGACGCTTTATATCTGCAACATACTCCACGAGTTTTTCCCTTGAGTGAAGCTTTACATTTTTGAGCTCCATCAGATAAGAGGCGGTCGAACGTCTTTCTACAAATCTTGCTGCTAGACATTGCTCAAGCTGTTTGTAAAACTGTTGAGTTTCAGGACTGACCTGGTTGAATACAAACTCTGCTGCATCATCCCTCAGACTATTCAGCAAGCGAAATGCCCTCTCCTTATCACTTCATTGGCAAGTCTCAGCCAACACAGCAAATTGACGTATGAATGTGGTGTATGATGTTTTACCATCAAAAAGAACCTGGTTTGGTAGTGGAACATTATAATCCCGATAATTTCTGTGGTTACTTTCTTGGTATGCAATGTTCTGCAGGCGACTAAGTTCAACATCTCTTGATTGTAAAATATTTTGTAATTCATCTATTTCATTTGACAATCTCTGGATTTGTCTGTCTCTATTCATCTGAGTTGTTTGATATAGACTGCTCAAATTTTCCTTATCTCTTCGAAATTGTTCATTTTCACTTTCAATAATGTCTTGTTATCCAGCTCTTTCAGTTTGTAAAATTTTGACAGTTTCATTTAATTTCTCAATATTTGCCAATGCATCAGTTAAATAAGCTTGTAAATCATCATTTTCATCAATTTTTGTGGAAAGTTGTTGACGTAAATCCATTGTAAGTTCTGAATTTTCAAGACGTGATGCTGATGCAGATCTAGTAGATTTCTCAGGTCCCATATTACTGACTTTCTTCTAAAACCTGACATCGTCTAACATAGAAGCACGTAATTTTGCATTATATGATTTTAATTCACTAATTTCATTATTTTTCATTTCTAAAATTTCATTCACTTTGTTACAAAAATCACTAAATGCACTTGTAAGATTTTCACTATGACCAGCTAGTTCTTTGGGGATGTTTCCTATTTCTAAACAGCACAAAGAAACAGTCTGACGCAATGATTCTAATTCCTTTTCCATTTTGTAAGTCAATTACACTCAAAAGTAGAAAAAAATCAAAGTCTTTATCCCTGCGCTGAAACATGTTAAAGTCTTTATCCCACCGCTGCCACCAGCGTTACGAAAACTTCTCTTTGGTGAAAAGCTTTGTTTAGTCACTTTTTTCGCTTAAAAGTCAACCATTTCTCTATGCTGGTACAATGAACAAGTCAAGTCCAAGTGAAAGCAAGATTATATTTATTGCAGTAAATCAAATAAGTAACGCATCATTTTATTTTCTATCAACAGTCAAAACCAAAGTAAAATTCTTAACAACTTTAACAAATACATTTCTTCAATTACTAACTAACTCAACTCAACCAACTCCAACTCACTCCAAAACTCCTCAAAAACCCAACGCAGCTAGAAAAGTTCCCAGCTTATATACCCTTCTGTTTGCGCAGCTAGGGTGGTGTGCAAAAGTAAATTGTCGCGCGACCCACTTGCGCTAGCCAGTTTGGCATACAACTCATTGCGCGACCTGAATGTTGCGCAACCTATTTAAAGTGCTGACAATGCCTTAACAATGTTCAAAATGGCCTGCAACTAGTTCAGGTATACAGACTGTGGTACAATACAAACATAAGTACAAAAATACAATGCAATGAACCTTCAATGTGACACGTTGGTGCCATTCTATGAAAAGTGACGTATAGTGCCCAGTTAAAAAGAAGGCGTATGTCCTAAACATCTTAAACAAAAAAGAAAGGTCAGCTGTTGTGAAGCAAGCTTTGAAAAGACAAATTAAAAAAAAAAACATGCAACTCATCATTAGCGTCATTATACAGTATACTAGTAGTAATACTGGTACCACCAAACTAATAAAAGTAAAAAAATAGAAAGAACCAAAAGGCAACAATCAAAAAAGTAATAAAAAAATATGACATCCTTGATGGGATGTATGACAGCATCAAGAAATTCTATACAAGAAAGTACAACAACTGTTGGGCACATGTTTTCGTAATAGGCGTCAAAATAAGGATATGGAAAACATTTCCCTGTTAAATGAAATGCTTTGTTGCACAGGAAAAAAATTATGTCAGAACGAGAATTAAATAAAAAGGCTTATTCTTAAGAGTTATTTGCATGTGACGAAAGAAGCTTTTTGGCTCAGGGGCTTTAGGGTGTGTCATTTTGAGGACAATGAAAATTGACCTTTTCATTGGATTAAAAGATTGGAACTCTTATTATAGGTAAAACCAAAATACGTGTTGCAAATATTATAAATGAATAATTGTAAATTGTTTAATTGTTAATAGCACCCATAGTTCAACATCGCTCATGATATTTTATATAAAAAAATACAGTATTAAATTGTGTTATTTTACTTGATTTTAAAATAGGCTACACTTTGTGTCGATTTGCAGATTTGTAAGACCTTGGACCTACCAGGGTGGACCTACCGGTGGTAGGGGGATTCATTACAGAATATTATATTTAACATCATCGTGCTTCCAAAAAAGTGTTTTATGTGAAAACATTATGACTTCGTAAAGCAAATGAACTTTTCTTTGAAGAAATATCTGTTTTTACAATACTGTCATTATACTTCTGCTGCTGTTTTGTACTAAATTGTCCTCTAAAGTTTATTTTGTTTCATTCAATCTGTGGCATTTATCGCGTTGGAAAATAGGAAGGAAAATGCAGTGCTTGAAACCATATGCTTTTTTCTCGAAATTCTTTTTTTCCTCTCTCATATGTAAAAACAGATTATTTAAATATCACGTAAGAAATTGATTCAGATGTGCTGAACTTTTATATAATTAATAAAAGAAAAAAAACTCTTCTATGACTATTATGAATTTTATGAAATACAAATATTTTTTTAGTATCTAACAATCTCGCCTTATATAGATAGGTAAGCGGATTTTTCTTAATTTTATAAGACATTATTTTTGAAACATTGAGAAAGTTTCAGTAAGAAGTTTTTTACCTTTTTGCTTACATGTCTGGCGCAATTAGACTGATATTGATATCTCACACATGATCTAAAATCTTATTAACAACTACCATGCTAAACGTCATTTACTAGTCCATCTTACCATTCATCAATTTGAGGGCGAATTCCAAAATGTTTTAAATGATCAGCAAGCTGAGAATACAATGATCAGCAGACACGAGCGATCTGGCTGATACTGATTTACACTTGACGTATACATATTGTTACGAAAACTTTTGTGAAAAGCTTTGTTTATTCACTTTTTTCGCTTAAAAGTCAACTATTTCTCTATGCTGGTACAATGAACAAGTCAAGTCCAAGTGAAAGCAGGATTATATTTATTGCAGTAAATCAAAATAATGCATCATTTTATTTTCTATCAACAGTCAAAACCAAAGTAAAATTCTTAACAACTTCAACAAATACATTTCTTCAATTACTAACTAACTCAACTCAACCAACTCCAACTCACTCCAAAACTCCTCAAAAACCCAACCCAGCTAGAAAAGTTCCCAGCTTATATACCCTTCTGATTGCGCAGCTAGGGTGGTGTGCAAAAGTAGATTGTCGCGCGACCCACTTGCGCTAACCAGTTTGGCATACAACTCATTGCGCGACCTGAATGTTGCGCAACCTATTTAATGTGCCAATGCCTTAACAATGTTCAAAATGGCCTGCAACTAGTTCAGGTATACAAACTGTGGTACAATACAAACATAAGTACAAAAATACATAATAGTTATATAAATTTACATGTTTTTACTTAATAGCATAATTATTATCTGTCCAAAAATGCAACTTAATACATGTAATAGTGCAAAATACACTTGTATTAATAAAGATATATGTACTATATATGGGTATTAATAAATATATGTACTATATATGGCTTATAAGACCAATGCACTTACTACTGATTGACATTTCTATAAACTTATAATACTGACTGATAATTCATTAAACAATAGAAATATAATCTCTCCAGCTTTACAACATACAGCTTAACATTTGAACCAAGTAACCTGTACATAGATAAAGCAGGAAGGAATCCCATTCATAAAATCTGATATGACCAAATTATGCTTTGTTAACAACAATTTAGATGCTAAAGGGCTATAAATATCTTTTCCTTGTACTTTTAGTCTGCGCGACCTCTTATTGCGCGACCTCTCCATATTTGGAACTAGCATGCCTGGGAAAGCTGATTCTGCGCGACCTTTCCTATTGCGCGACCTTAAGTGTCGCGCGACCTTTGGCTGCGCGACCTTTCCAAATTTGGAATGAGGTATGCTCATAATCTAAAAATAACTGAGCTGTGCCAATATTCTGGACTGTTAATGACTCAATTGTTTTACAACAAAAAATGAGTAAAAGTTAACATAAACATTTTAACCAGCTTAGAAATGTTGTCCAGATATACCATCCTAAAAGAATACTTCTAGTAAAAGACTAGTTTCAAATTTCACAACAATATAATCAGTCGTCACCAATAGGTAAATGGTTTTCATAAGTACGAACAAAAAAGGGTGTCTACTACGATTGTTGAATCAATCAAATATAGCCTGACAATCATATATTAGAAATCTTTCAAACATACTTATCACCTTAGGCAAGGCCGGCAGATTTTGCTGACAGTAATTTGAAAGCAGATTGATTACAAGAATAGTCTCGATTTTGATATTATGCTCTTGTCTATGATTTTTCAATCATATAATAAATCTAGCTTAATGTATGAATGATACCAATAAAGATGTTTTCCTACGCTTGCACTCATATCTTAAATATTTGATTGGTCAGAAACCAGCTTTGAATGTACACTGACCAGTGAAACTCCTGAGATTTGAGAAAAGAAAGATTTATAACCTTGGGCCAGTCCTTAAACCAGTTCTTTATCCCAGTGGTTTGGACATAATATTCAGAGAATATGATTATACTTTAACTTTTGTTCATAGGTATTTTTTTTAAATATTCAAGGGATACTCAGGCAAATTAATGACAAAATTATTAAAATGATATTTTGTTCTCCAATCACATTAAAATGACAATTTATAAATTCCTTGCATGAATTTCTGTATAAATTCTATATATTTTGGTTTGAATCATAAATATATCGATAAATGTGTTGAGTTGAACGAAATTTAGGTGCCGGCAGAATCACCGAGTACTTTAAAAACAAGTCGTGTAGCTTGAACAAACCCTAAAAGTTACAATAACTGTTATGGATATTGTATTATTGAAACATGTCTAATTCATTCATTTTACATGTTCTTTAACGTCTCCAATGTTCACTTTGACAAGTATTTGACATCTTAACGCTCTAACCCTACCCACGTGGGTCAAGTTAGGAAACTTCAATTTTATTCCTAAAAGGAGAAAAGTTTTGTTCCTGTGACTGTCTACTGTATTCAATAGTGAATGAAAAAAATAAAGCGAAGAAACGACAATTTTACCTGTGTCTCCCTTCAAATCTTCCTTTAGAATCTTTTGAGAAATTATTACTTTTGATCTTTTTCTACTCATAATCACGAATGCTTGGAGTTTTTATTTCCAGTCACAAAGTAACTTAATTAGAAATAATATTATGACATATGCTTGCCTTTGAAAATAATGATATAAAGTCATTTAATAATGTTTTTTTTTAATTGTACGTTGAACTTGTTTTCATCAATTTGGCATTAATAATGAGAAACATTTCAAGTCTGTCAAAAACAGACCAAAGGTTCAGCAGAGGGTACTCATAATAATATTTAAATAATATGTTTCAAGACTCATTAATTTCAGTGTAATTTAAAATGCAATAAATATCAATATATCAATTTTGCCTTACAGCAGTGAGATAGATTAAATCATAAATGTAATATAAATGTGACGTCGTCCTTTCAAATAAGCATAAAACAACAATTAGCAGTCGTAATTGGAAACTTGTAACAGTTCAAAGAAGTTATGACAATACGTATATAGATAGGTTTATTTCATTCTAGTGGAATATATCTAATTAATATGTTCTGGTTAATGCCATATAAAGGAAACTAACTCATTGTTCGGTATGTTATTTATTTGATTTTTTTGACGAGGATTTGATTTTTTTGACGAAGACCTTCAAGTCAAATTAGTGTAACAAAGATTAATCAATTAATAAGACATATGCTATCTTTTATTTTACTTCCTTGTTTTTTATCTTTACCATATATATTTATATATATTATTGCCGTATTTAAGATCAGTGTGGAGCAGAAATGAAACACGGTTTGAAATTTTGGAATGGGAAGTCCATCTGGAGCTATAACTCCGCCCCTCAAACAAAATAAATAAATGAAAAAATAAATAAATTGATAAATACATGTAAATAGATAAATAGATAAATAGATAAATAAAGTTCTCCCGCAGGTACCGCGTCCTTGCCCATTCAAGTGTTATCTATACACACTGAACGCTACCAAATATTGTTCCACCATTAAAGTATAAGTAGAAGTGCTCCTTTTTAACTTTTGATTGAAATTGTCAAAAATATGTTCATTTCAAATAAATTTCTGTCAATGATAGGTCCAATCCAAAGCTGCCCGCATGTGTTGAAAATTCTTCTTTATTCTACCCCAGACTTTCCAGTTAAACGGATAACTTCATTAAACTGTTAACTTCATTAATTTAATAAAATAGTAAAATACAAGTTATTTAATTGTATCATTTGCTGGAATTAATAAGAACATTGGTACCATAGGGGACCATCCAAAATAAATAAATAAATAAATAGAATAATTATAAAAAAGGACACAAACAAACCGGACGAAACAAATGAATATTCTCAGATTCGGTTGTGTACAATTTGTACACGGAAGATAATAATATATGTATAATACCCCCACCTTAGCACCGGTTTAAGCGATATTTAGTTGTCAGCAATCAGTTATACCGAATCACCGTAAAAAAGAACATTATTCGGATGAAGTAAGAGGTAATTTTAAAAGCTAAACACTTACAAGTATTTTTTGTTAGTATTTGCTGATCAGAATTCTTCAAATTTTAATTACAGATTAATATACCAAGGTTATTCAAAACAGAAAAACAACAACTGCTAATATATTTGACTTTATTTGTATCTTTAGGAGTAACTTCCTTCAGCACGAACGCAAATCTCAACTTGTAAAATTCACCTTTTAAAAACACCAAAGTTGTCTATTTTTGTAAAACGAAGGGAAATAAAAATTAAAGTACATGTAATTATCAATTCTTGAAGTCATCCACTCGCATTTAAACTTTTGACACAAAAGAAGTAGATCACACGTGTACTTTTATAACTGATGAAACGTAATGAATATATATCGCTCGTAATTGTCATTTCAATTAACAAGGTTGCAATATCATACGATTTCATTCACCAATTAAAATAAAGCTTGCTCTGAACGTCAAGAAACATAGTTAAGGAATTAAATACAGTAAGATAAAACTGAAAAAGGCGAGAAGTTGTCTTAATGTACTTTAACTCAGACTTTAAATTATTATGATAGCGTGTTTTTCTTTAAGGAGACCGTTGACACAGCCAGTTTGTTTTTAATACAAATGCACTATTTACTAGATCTACGAATTTCGTAGATCTAGTTACAAGTGCATTTGTCAAAGGTTAATGAAAACCTCTTTTGTCATCGCACTTTCGCTAAAATGTAAAAAATAGAGAAAAACGGAATCCCTACAGAACGCCGAAACAACAAAACTGAAAATTTTTTTTGATTAAGCATGTTCATGGACGGTACATGCAAGTGCAAGTAGCTGTCCACGCCCCGTATACCGGCTGAAGCAGAAATCAACATTAAACAATAGTTATGGTGAAATTTACCCAAATGAAGTAATGAAGAGATTCTAATGAAAGTACCCAAATGTAGGTTCCTGATGAAGATCCCTATTGAAGGTCCCTATAGGTCTCTAAACATTTTTGGATTTAAGATGTCAAGTATCGCCTGAAATTATATTGCTCGATCCTGAACGGTAACAAGTGTCATATTTTCCCTCATTGTTTAGAAAAAAAATGCTTTAGTTATGTGTCAGACCCTGAAATATTGTTGTTTTTTCTTCCTCTGCACTTTTTCTGCTAAAACATATGATTAATATGTTTTCATGTCGACATAAATGACAAACTATCTACACGCTAATTGCATTCCTGTCTTTTCAAATGTCGATGAACATTTTGAATATAATGCCATGGCTTCGAAAATAGATACAGACCATTAGAACAAAAGTTTCAGTAACTATTAGTGAACTGCAATTTCACAATGAGTCTTGAAAATAAGTAAATCATGAAACGTCTAAACTATTTTCTTTTTTTGTGAATTTCCAAGTGTTTTGTTTGATATCTACAAAAACAGTATTGCAGCGAATGACAGCTTGTTAATGTGTTTGCAAATAGTAATTTTGATCTTGGGTTTGCAATTTATTGTTTCTAGTTTACGAAAGTTTAAGGCTTCGCACATTGAATGCTTGGTCACAACCATTTCTGTGATTAAAGTTTATCTTTTGAATGCTTTTCGTACTTTTCTGTTTTTGACAGGTTCGCGTGCTGATGCACCAGGTTAGTAAAACTCTCAGAAAAAAGTATTTAAATAATTGCAATTAGTCTTAACATAAGGTTTCAAATACAATATATAAGCATTTCCAAGAATTCATTGATGTGCCGACATGCTCGTTTAAATATTTTATGAATGCAGATGATGATGATGCTGATGATGATGATGATGTTGATGATGATGAGGAAGATGATCAAATAAAAGCATTCAGAATGTATATGGCCGCAGACATTTTCATATTAAGAAGTTTTTACTTTACAAAAGCATCATATAATCTATTCCATTCACTGTGGAGAGTAATGTAAAGGGAAGGAACTTCAGTTTGCGTTTATTCAATTTCTAGGTTTAATTTTCCGATTAGTAATAGCCCGTTTCAAAAATAAAGCAAAAAACGTAATGTTAGGGATTTTATCCATTAGCTGAACAAAAAAGCATGCTTAGAGACCATGGATTGTTTTCATTGTTAAATAGTTTTGAGTGCAATCTGACACTATCGATTACTAGAAGAGAAGGGTGATTCGACATCTTCAACATTTATTCTCGAAAAACCTTACTAGGGTATTATCAATAAATATTTTTAAAGTTAACTCTGCTTCTGGATCCTAAACGTGTACTCCAGTTTTTCCATATTTTTATAAATTAAGTGTTGCCGAAAGGGTAATTTTGGTAGGTTAAACTTGTATCACATACATGTATGACGAATCAATCATTTTGATTTTACAATAATAAACGGCTCAAACAAAACATCTGTTAACTCTTTTTTATTGGATTTTGCCCGTGAAAATTATAGAATTCATACTAAGTATTTCAGGGGAGTCCATGTGTACCGAAATTACATTGAAGCTACGATGTGAAATTAATAGGTTATTTGATCGGCTTGTCCCTGTTCTAAAACAGGTCTTTTAATCTAAGTACATAAAATGTTATAAACAGCCAAATGTAAGTCTATATTGGCTGCATGTCTGTCCTTTTGCTGTTAAATAATGACTGGTTTAAAAATAATCTTTAAATCACGTTATGAAACCCCGGATCTAGACATACAATGCAAACAATACATGCTATGTTATTCTTAGACATGGAAGTCATGTTTGAGGTTTTGTATTATTTGAAATTTATGTGACTTTATTTTTAAACAATGTCTTATCAAGCCGGTGCTTTGGAGCATGAGAAATGTAGCACATCATTAATTAAAATACCAATAGTACCAAGCCCGTGGTTTTCAACCCGAGGTATCTATTTCCTCACTTTCAGGGGCGTACCTAGTCTAGTTACGTTGTGGATTCCTGAAATAACTAAGGAGGTCCGGAGGCATGCTTCAACCCTAAATACTTTAAAAACAATGATGCAATTTTGGTGCGTTTTGGAGAGATTAAAGGTGCTTTATTTAGTACTGAATATGGACAGGTTCAGGATCATTTATCATAAAATATAACTTTTTTTTTTCTGAAATAGCTGTCAAAATATCAAACTAAAATTCTAATACAAATCTTATTTTCTACCATTTTTTGCAGCTGACTGACTGATAAACGAACAAAAAAATTGTGAATAACAGAATCTCTAAAGAAAGCCCAACACGGCAAAATTGAAAATGTTGCAGGCTCGGTTTGATTGGCCTGTTCATGGACGTTACTGTAAATTACCGTCCACGCCCCCTTATAACATGAATAATACAACAATTATGTCGTGCCGAACGATCTTCAAGGATCGAAAATATAACATCTTTGATTAAATGTACGGGGGGATTTTAACAGCCGCCTCACGGTACAAATAACATTGATGTGACCATAAGATTCTAGGAAAACAGAATCCCTAAAGAAAACCCAAAACGGCAAAATTGAAAATGTTGCCTTGGGCCTGTCCATGGACGGAACTGTAAAGTGCAAGTTACCCTCAACGCCCCCTACGAAAGACTACATGAGTAAAATTGTCAAATTTCTTTAAGTAAGATATAAAATAGCGGCAACGTCAAACCTCTGAAATGTGTACTCGTGATGAAAATTGAAGGGATTATTTTAATGAACAGAAAAATGTGTCATTTTATACATAAAAAATAGTGATCACTTAACGTTTTTATGTGTTTTGTTGATTTTCCTTTTAAGAAGTAATAATTATATAATGATTTTTTTACAAATTTACGGCTCTTGGTATGAAATGATGTTTTAACATTTAGAATATCAAAAATAAACAATTGATAATTCATATTTGATTTGTAACACATATGTTCTTTTTTTTTACTAAAACTTACAAAAAAATGATAAAAAAGACAAATATAAACAGAGAATCATATTATATTATAAATATTATTACATTAATTTCACAGAAAAAATGACAAATATTTAAACAGTCGGTTAATGGGGTCAGCATTTATTAAAACACTTTAATATTTTTTTAGGAAACTTTTAACCATTTAAACGGTAACTATGTAATAAATTATGTAAGCTTTAACAATAAAAATCCTTAAATTCTAAAGATTCTCAATTTGGCTTTAATTACATTCGTAGTACGGTAAATCATTCCTTTTTCAAACATAACAGGCGACAGAATATATAGAAATGAAACTGTAAAAGTTCAGATTTAACCAAAACAATCAGTTTATAGGGACATGTCGTTGGATAAAAAATACTACTATATCAATTACTAAAAAAAATAAATGAATAAAAGTAAATGAAATAAAAACGCCCTACTAGTTTAATTAATTACAGCTCCTGAAGTGTCATGTTTGTTAAAATGACATATTTAAGTCTTGAATTTTCTCTCCCACATTGCCCGATCTATAGCATTATTGGTATCAAACCGACCCTGCAACATTTCAATTTTGCTGTTTTGGACTTTCTTAAGGGATTCTATGTCTCTTTTTCTTTGGTTGTTAACATTTTATGATTCTACGCCTTTTCGAAGAAAAAAGGGGGATATAGAAATAGGTACCGTTCGTCCGTCCGTTCGTCCGTTCGTATGTCGGTCCGTCGCATTTTCGTATTCGTCCAATAATTATATCATTAACAGAGGAAGTTAACTTGGCACAAATGTTTGTAAAAAATTAGACGATGTGACATGCGCAACAACCGCAATCCTACATCCAAGGTCAAGGTCACAGTCAACATTGTCTTTTTGAGGGTAATTTTTGTCTCCGGTCCATAACTTTCTTATCCATAGAGGGATTTAAAAATACTTTGCACAAATGTTAACAATAATAAGACGATGTGTCATGCATAACAACCAGTTGCCTTCCTCCAAGATTATGGTCAAAGATTAACATAGTCTGTAACATGGTATATTGTGTGCCCGGTCCATAACTTCTTCATAGATCAAGGGATTTTGAAAATAGTTGGCACAAATGTCAACAATAATAAGTTGAAGAGTCATTCGCAACAACAAGCCGCCTACTTCAAAGGTAATGGTCACAGCTGGAAGTCAAAGATTAACATAGTCTGTTACAGGGTATATTTTGTGTCCAGTCCATACCCTCTATATAGATCAAGGGATTTTGAAAATACTTGCCGCAAATGTTCACAATAATATGACGATTGCCATGCGTAACAACCAGTCACCTACCTCCAATGTCAAGGTCAAATTTAGAGGTCTAAGATTATCATAGTCTTTTATAGGGTATATTTTGTTTCCAGTGGATAACTTTCTCATCCATCAAAGTGATTTTGAAAATATTCAAATGTAAAAATGTTCACAGTAAGAACACCCAAACGCCTACTTTCAATGTCTTATTTAAAAAAAATATTCAATTTGTATTTCAGTGTTCAGGTACATGTACTTTTTTACTTCAAAATTAATGTCACATTTGGTGATAAAAGGGCAACATCATCTGTTTGAGGGTATTCGTGGTGTCCGGTCCATAACAATTTCATCTGTCAAGAAATTCTGAAATTACTTGGCACAAATGTTGACAATAATAAGATGAGGTGCAATGTACAACATCCTGACAATATCTCTCAGGACAAAGCCACACTTAGAGGTCAAAGGTTAATATGGTCTTTTATAGTTTATATCTTCTGTGCAGTCCATATCTTTTTTATTGTTTAAGGAATTTTGAAATGACATGTCACAAATGTTCACAATACTGGGACCATGTGTCTGTCGTATGCAACAACCAGACTCCTACCTCCATTGTCAAGGTCAAACTTGAGTGCTAAAGATGAACATTGTCTGTGTTAGGGTATATTTTGTGTGCGGTATAAACCTTTTTCATCAATCAAGGGATTTCAAAATAACTTGGCACAAAGGTTAACAATAATAAAACGACATGGTATGCACAACACCTAGACCCATACCTCAAAGGCCAAGGTCACACTTGGAGGTCAAGGCCTAAAATAGTCTGTTACAGGGTTTGAAAATGACATTGGTTGATGATTTAAGACCGGAATGAAATATACCCTGTAAAAAACCATATCCATATCCTGAATTGATTTTGTATTTGTCACATGTTTCGGCTTTGAAAAAGTGATAACAAGATTAGCATACAAATGTATTTCTATGGACATATACACAGGATTATTTTATAATATTTCTTGAATAAATTTATTGTTACTTGCATGTGCAGATCTAGCATTGATAAAAAATATTGCACCATACTTCAATCTTTTGAAATAGCACAATTTTATGCTTCATGTAAAACTTCTCTTAGGCGGGGGACGTTGGTAACTCTGTAACAAATTCTTGTTGTAACAAGTTAGACTATGTACTTAATCTATGTACCATTTCTTTAATAGTTTGCGTCTTGCATCAATGCATGGCAGCATTAAACTTTTTCTGTAATGAAAATTTCAAAACTCTTTCCCCAATGATATCAGTTAAGCATCCATTGTGTTGTATTGTTTTGTTTTAGACCTACTATTGTCCTACTATTGCTGTAAATCATCACAACGATTGTACGAGTACAAAGTCAAGTAAGGGAAGATCAACGAAACATCTTCAAACGATTCATTCCTATATAACACAAAATATGTTCCTTTACTTCAAAATATCAAAATGATGAACTTATGTTTTTTTTCGAAAACTTTAGAACACAATGTTTCTGTTATCATAAAATAAAAGTCATTCATGAAGTTTTGAAAAACCTTTTTTCTTTCAACTTACACTATCAATATTTACCTTTAGAACAATACAATTAAGAAAGCCGTGCATAAATAAGAAAAAAGTTCAAGTGAGGAACGCTCTTGATGGACATCAGACTATATGTGCTTTTTTAGGAAGAATGGACTCTTTCCTTTATAGCAAAATAAGGAAATTTTTGATGGCCGTAAAAGCAAGGGGCAAGTAAGGCCCATGCAGGTTTTGCATAAGACAGACTTCTCTCCCCTTTTAGTGCACATTACATCATAAGCCTCTTATTAGACAGCTGACCATCTCCTATCACACGCACACGCACGTACACACACATACACACGCATGCACGCACTTTACAGCAATAAAAGATGGCTTCAGTGATAGGCTGAGGACATTTGTATTTTTCTCCATACATATTAGCATTTACCTTCGTGTACATGTAGAACGCAACTTATGTTGTTCGGCACACAGTGCGCCGACTTTGATAAACAAGGGAACGTTGGTAAACGGGGGTGTCTTCGTTCTGCAAATTTGTAAAGGCACTTTAGGATGACCGAAGAAATAAGGTCAGGAGAGTTCAATGTGTATTTTGCCATTGCCCGCTCTTTCGCGTTTTTCCAGAGCTCACTGTAACTCAATAGACCAATTTTATTAAAAGAGGACTCGACTCGTTGGACAGATATATTAGGTATTCTCTTTACGACAATGTAAAGCTAATGGCCGTGGCGTTGGAAACTCTGTAAAGAGAGGCCCACACTTAGACACTACGGCTCGTTTATCTTTTTCTCTGTAACATATTTGCATAAATATGTGGAGTAAACGAGAAAATGTAGGTGCGGACAAATGCAAAACTGGTACATAAAGTACAAAACTAAATGCAACAAATATGTCATGGAGGAAGAGTCTAATGGCCTGAATCCTTTCACAATTTCGTTTCCATAGACACGGTCATAATTGGGAGAATACTTTTTGAAATAATCTCGATGAAATAAAGTCTTTATCTTAATTTAATAAAGTCACAAAAATAAATAAATTAATATCGTCCATTTAACACTAATAAATAGAGAGCATATTTGTTTGTTTTGAGTAAATATACGATAAATCCCCCGAAAAGTGAGGAATTAGCGTTATTTAAACGGTTTGATGGCATGGCTAAAAATAGCTTTCTCGGGAAAACCGAATCACAAAGAAGGCGAAACAAATACGGTGGCAATCAGATCTACATGCAAGAAAATACTTAAGTAGATCTGAACTTTAGTCAGACTGACCTTTAACACAATAAATATTGAAAACAAGTACCCCGAAAGACTAGAATAATATGACAACATACCAATAAAACTTTTGAAAATATTAAATAAACTTGAATATAAGCAATATTTAATATTCTGATAATGAGTTCTGAAGCGGAAATATAAGATTTAAATGAAAAACTAATTAGTACGCCTTATATTTTTCATAACATTTATATCCTTATCGAATATTTATTTATTTTTAATTCTGACCTTTTAAACCAACGACTTATTGTTTGAATTTTTTCGAAGATCGTGTTTGCTTTTAACAAATGAAAGAAAAGTGTCTTTTTTACAAATAGTGATGATAAAACATCTTCTTCCCGCTTACAAAGTGCATGATAATAATCGAGTGTAATAAAAACATAAACAAAAAAGTAGTTCTGTTGCTATTTTATTGAATTTATTTTTTACTGAGTTTATTTACAAGAAATTATAACTAGAATAATCACTGGGAAAAATCAAGTATACTTAATACACGTTTCAGCAATTTTCAATCATTTTCATTCATTTCATCTTTTGAAGGGAACAAGGAGGAAGACAGTACATTTACTTATAAACGCTAGATGTTATGCTAATTCTTATAAAATATCTATACTGAACAAAGGTCAAATATCAAGCGTCAGACTAAGCCGCTATATTTTACTAAGACGCCATCTCAACATTTCATTTTTTCGTTTGTTTTTGTTCTTGTCTTGTAAAAATATTTATATTTTACAAAATCTAATTCTTTGTACAGTGAGCTTTTTTGGAATTATCTAGGAACATCTACATACGTTGAGCAATGGTTATTTTTGCCTTAGGCAGAATGTGCATGCGCCATTAAAATACATCCGGCCGAATTTGCAGTACAACCAAACGCGTTGTTAATAGGTATAGTAGTCCTCGTTTTTTGTTAAAGCGAAATATTTTTTTGTATATGAAAAGTCATCTTTCCGCAGAATACTATACTTTGTCAGTTTTGTGATAAAATATTGCGTAAGTATCATCGTTTTGGTTAAGAGAAATGACATTATGTCCTAATAATAGCATTTTGACAGCTTATTCGATGTTTCCGTTACATTCTTGAAGCTTAAAACGTTTGCTTTGATTTGATTGTTTTGTCATTTTGATAAAAGAAATAAAAAATTAATTGAACCCTACAAAAACCAATTAAACTAAAATATTATTAATACTGTTGGGTAGATGTCCTCTCTGGGGATGTTCAATGTCAGAATGTCTAAAATAATTTCTGATTAATTTCCACACATGCAACCGACAGAGATGTCGATTTCCATCAATGTCCAGTTCTGTCTCAAACCAGGTGGTAAAAAACTTGCTTCGACATCTTGGTTAACCCTGCTGGAATCTTCTCTTGCCGATAGAACTCTCAATGGATAATAATTTGGGCTACAATTGTAAAATCCATGCATGCACGCATTTCCCGTGCACCTTATTTCTTTTACAAATCGAGGATAATGCAGGTTACCAAGATCTTTCCATCCGACGGTTGAATGACAATACCATGGCGTGTGAGCATTTGATCTCCGTTCAATTTTTATACTCTCTTCCTCTGATAAAAGTTTATCCTTCGTCACATTTGTATCGTTGGTTTCTTTGACATTTTCAGGTTCCTCATGTCGTAACATTCTCTGGTCAAAATATTCATTCAGTTGTTTTAATATACTTGAAAACTCTTGTACTTGCTCGTTGTCGATAGGTGTCTTATCTGTATCCAAAGAAAGAGAGGGTGAGATGAAATTGAGCAATAGCACTGTGAGGAGGACTACTCTGGACCACTGGAAAACAAAACATATGAACCTGTCAATCTATGTTATCAAAAGTAAATATATATCTGTTGATTTGAATTTCTTTTGTATTCATTATTTCATGATAATGCTTGTAGATTCAATACTGAAATTATTCAGCGAGTTGAATAAGTTATATCACGCGAGTCGCTGGCATGTTTCACTTTGTTTTCTTTTAAATACATTTTAAATTAAAATTTTCATAAAAATTATGATGAAACTGAAGGCATGCTGCTGTATGAATAATCATCATTTCATTGACGTTAATCACAAGTGCCTATCATATATTAATAGAATGTATGTTTTAAAGGATTTAATGCGCTCCAAATGCTAATAACCAATAAGCGATTGGAATGCATTACCCGATTCATTTACGATTATGAAAATAGACAAGAAAAAATATGAACATAAAAATTTAAACATCAAAACATCAGTCAAATATCATCTACTGCAAATAGCTAAATATAGGAGTAGAATGATTACTATATATTAACTGTGAATACATATGCAAGTTACTATTTATAAGTCAATGCATGGGTTATATTGTCACATTCAGAGTTTTCTTTACTTGTCAATTAGCCATTTACAAGCTAACAGTTTGCCAAGTAAAGCATAAAGCTGTATATTAAATACATCAATATTTTAAACTTACAGGAATGATAGTAGAATCCTGTTGACGGTTTTTTAACTGGTCACAGAAATGTTTTTCCGAACATTTAAAGTTGGCCATCATGGAGGCGTACACATGGTCTGTTTTGAAATTGCTAAAAATAGTTTCCAAAATTTAAAGCGTTCAAGGGTTTACCAAAATTCGGTTAGAATAACACAAAATGTAATTTTTAATTTTGGGAAATATCATAATTTTTTCTGTTTTTATTACTGTATCAATGTAAGAAATTAGAGTTCAGTGTAATAGTTTTAGGCTTTTAAACCTCAGTTGAGTTCCTTTAATTGAAAGGTCTATTATTGTCAACGCGTCTATCGTAAACTTATAAAGAAAATATCTCTATAATATATGCATATCTTTGTAGGTATGCTTTCACTACGGAAGCGCCCTAGTGCCATTATTTAATTGCAAATAATTTAAATCCTAATTAGAACTTTTTAACTCCTACGTGGGAAATAAAAAAAAGCCTAATTAGGAGTTTTAAACGCCTACGTAGAACATTTTAACTCCTATGTGGGAAATAAGGAGTTTAAAAACTTCTTTGTAGGACTTACTAAGTCCTACATAGGATTATGAAAACTCTTACGTAGGAGTTAAAAAGCGTAATAAGGAGTTAAATACTCCTACGTAATTATGTTTTTGGTTTCCTACCTAGGAGTTAAAAAGTCCTACGTAGGAGTTTTGAGCTACTTCATTCGTAGAAGTTATGACATTCTAATTAGGTTCTATATTTTTAAAGAACATTATGAATTGGCACCAGTACGCTTACGTATTTCACAGATTTAAATGCAATATAATTTTGCAAATTGTTTGCACAATTATGCAAAAGGATTTGATTGTAATTTTGAAACTGTTTTAATATTTTTTTTATATTGTTTGAAATATATCAATATATTACTATTTTAGATGGTTCACCTGTTTTATAAATATGTTTTTGTGCTTTATTTTTCAATTTATTTGAATTAAACCTCATAACTATTAATTCTATACAAATGAAAAGATAAATTTTATTTTCATATAATATGCTATATAATATTCTTGTTAAATATATAGCAGAGACAGTTATAATTTGTAAGTGAATTTGTCTGCAATTACAATACAAAATAACGTTGATTTCAGACATAACACCACACTATGGAAGATTTATAGCATAGATGTTGTTGTCAAGTGTAACATTCATTATCTGATATAACAAGTTCTTATATAGAAAATAATAAAATTTTCCTGAACAACATATTTTTCTGGATATTTATGTTCATACTATATAAGTTACTTCATATAAATATTTCTTTTTTAAGTAATATTATATAAAAATATCCAAATGATGCATTTCTATTGTTGTTTATTTTTAATAAATATTAGAAATACTTTTGTGATCATTGTAGACATAAATAAATAACTGTGCATTATGTCAGTTTATGGGCTCTCTAGATGCCCATAATAAGATTTGTAATGTTAACTGCAAGTCTCCAACCGAACAGAAATTTATACTTCTTAAAGATTATACTTTTCATTATCGTTTATTTTGAATCTTTTCATAAGCTTACGATCATGAAACCTGGATGCAAAGTATCTAAAATATTGCTTTTGAGAATAAAATTGTCGGAGATATCATCATATTTGGATTTTTTCTTGGAACAGATATTTCAGTTTTAGTTTATTACTAGTAATAAAGGCCCCAGGCCGAAAATACAAAATAGATCAATACAATTAACTATAGAGTAATATGTATAGGTACATTATCTGTAAGAAAGTATTGTCTTCTGATAAATGCCTGTTCTATAAACAATATACTTTATGAGTATTTTAAAGTTCGTATTGATGTATTAGTACGTCCTAGTCAGTTATTATCTGATAATTTCTTAGAGCAGGGTAAATTTCCACCTAGTTGGTCAAAAAGGGTTATAATACCATTATATAAGAAATGTGACTCAAGTGACCAAAGTAATAACAGAGGTATTACCCTTATCAGTTGTTTTGTGCTATTTTGAATGATAGGTTAAAGAAATGGGCCACTGATTATGATATTTTAACGGATGCACAATTTAGATTAAGGTCTCATTTTAGCAAGTTGATGCTTTTTTTTACACTGAATTCACTTATTGAAAAGCAGATGAAAAATAAATCCTTTAAAATATGTTGTTTTTAGATTATAAAAAGGCATACGACCTGTTTATGCTATAAGCTTATTAACTCAGGCATTGCTGGCAAATTGTTTGTTATTTTACAATCAATGTATGGCAGTGTCAAATCATGTGTAAGACATTGTTATTTTTAGAAAGGGTGGTAGAATAAGTGACTCTCTCAAATAGACATTTGTACCGTCCATGAACAGGCTCAATCAAATCGAGCCTGCAACATTTTCAATTTTGCTGTGTTGGGCTTTCCGCAGGGATTCCTATTTCACTCTATTTGCTGGAAAAGAAATAGAAATTGTAAGTTCATTCAATTATGTAGGGGTTGTTTTTTTCTAGAGGGAGTTCGTTTAGCAATGCAACGAAAACTTTGGCTTGGAAACGAATCGAGGCAATGAATTCACTTTTAAATATAACACATGGTATGAATGTACTTATAAACATTTTGTTTAATTTGTTTGATAATTATGTATTGTCAGCAGTTAATTATGGCTGCGAAGTCTGGGGCTTTTAAAGGCTGAGAATTCATAAGAAATTTTGTAAATGGTTTTGCATGATTTTCGTAATACTACTACTGTTAACTGGTCGTCGAAAGTATGCGTTTTATTACATTTGCTGAATTTTGTGATGTCTTGAAATTTCCAGATTGAGTTTATATAGATGTTTTTATACTAGTGTTTATTAATCTCCTTTCGAATATTTAATGACTAATTGGCATGCTAGTGTTCAGACATGCAGTTTGATACAAACTAAGTTTATAATGATCTTAATTCTAAAATTAGAACAAAGCATCTTAACTACAGAACGACGCCTGCTTTTATAAAAAAAAATGATTATTTGAAATCACTTTAGAAATTTGTGTTTCATTTCAATGCTTTAAAAAAAGACAATCTTCTCTGAAAATCATGTGGGTGTTGTGTCCTTCATTCTAAGTACAAAAACAACAATATAAATTTATTTCTTGAAAAAAAGTCTCTCTTGGTTTTGTCCTTAATACTCTTAGGGCTTATTCTTGAGTATTTCCTTTTGTATATTGTCATTATAATAAAATACCATGATATTTTTTTATTAAAATGGTTATTATCTAGTTGATTTATTGTATTTTAATTGTGTTTTGGATAATTTCAGTTAATGCCCTTCGGTTTTGACATACAGTATCATTTATAAAATTAGTATAGTCCGTTTGGTAGAAAACAACTTGACAGTGTCTGATTCAACTGAGATGTTAAATCACATATAAATCTATTTCCGTCTGAATAAAAAACTTCAGTGGATTATTTAATTAAAAAAGTAAAAGAACTAAAATGAAATATTATACTATATATAAAGTTTCAATACGAAATGTATGTTACTTTTAGAAAGTAAGTTTTTCGCATTATTGCCTTTCTATATAACATTATATATAATCAGAGACATAGATAACAGAGATAAGCAGCTCCTATATACTCCATTGAAATATCACTCATGCCTATCAAAATGTGAAAAATTAGGCATTTTGTAGTAAATAAAATTTACTGGGTGTACATTTGATCCCTTTATATAATACACCATTTGAAAGTAAAATCTTTTATCTATTGTTGCATGTTAAAATATTAGTAACTTTCTTTGACTTTCACATAGAAAATCATCAGAACATACCTACTGAGCTAGTGTTTTCGTCATATGAATAATTTTGTAACAAAAATTAATAAGTAGTTTCTTTAAAAAATGTGCATCATTTATTCAATCTATGTAATCTATGTCTCTGATATAATGTTATTATTTTTAAAAAGCATGACAACGGCGCGTTTCTTATTGTAAACAACACATACAAAACATTCAAAATAAAATAACAGCAAAAAATATTATTTTTATAATCAACCCCTTTAATAAGTTTTTTTGAAACGTTTAAATGAACATGATCGTCACTTTTTGTTTATTGCTAAATGTAATACTTATTTTTTCCTTTTTGTTGGAAAGATAAAACCTTCCTTATTTAACATTTTCTTTCTTGCAAAGATGTGATAATGATTTAATTAAAACATGCTGGCAGACTTTTGATCGGACTATATTTTCTAAGATGATGCAATAATAGTTTTGTACATCCCACACTACGAAA
The DNA here is from genome assembly GCF_026571515.1 of Ruditapes philippinarum. Taxonomy (NCBI): domain Eukaryota; kingdom Metazoa; phylum Mollusca; class Bivalvia; order Venerida; family Veneridae; genus Ruditapes; species Ruditapes philippinarum. Next base: position 34,782 of record NW_026853352.1, read on the forward strand.
GAAATATTGCGTTCGACTTTGAACAAAATCATTTGTTGACCTGAAATATTCACGAAATATTTTTTCGAAGATTTTTTGTTGTTCTTGTTATCTAATAAAAGAAATAAAGATATTGTATCAAGCTACGAAATGCTTAAGCTAATGTTGCGTTTCCTTTAAATAATTTGATTTATTGGCCTGGAGTATTAAAGAAACATGTTTTCTTACATATCTGTTTTTGAAATTTCATTGAAGAAAAAGTATGTTTATAACAAACTAAATTCTAAAGGTAATGTTGCGCTCTTCTGTCAACAATACCATATGTCCACCTGAAGTATTAGTTTAATTCAACGAAAGTTATTGATTTTTTTTTAAATTTCATTATACTGCCCTCACACATACCTCGCGACCTTACTGCGTCCTTACTGCGACCTTGCTACGACCCAGGACGCAGCACAGTCGCCATGGACGCAGCAGGGTCGCAGCGAGGTCGTAGCGAGGAACCCAAGGACGCACAAGGTCGCAGACCGTCGGCGACTATTTTGAACATGCACAAAACAGTCGCAGAAACTCTGCGTTCTTGCTGAGTCCTGGTTAGGTCGCCGTGGGATCGCAGTGGAGTCGCCATAGTCGCAGCAGCATCGTAGTAAGGACGCAATAAGAACGCAATAGACGTAGTTCACTCGTACTAAGGACGCCGTAGAGTCACCGATGAAATTACAAGAAATTGCTCGGAAACCTTTGGCGACGCTATTTCTACACACTGTGAACCACTACCAAACTGCATATCTGAAGCGGCGACTTGGTCAACTTGTAGCACTTTAGAGACCCTCGCTCTTTTGCCTCGTCCGCCTCTCATCTTTGGAATAATATGGATGATTTAACTTAATACTAATTAAATATACGTCTTCACTCGTTGAAGGTCAGACTCAGAATGAAATTTACTGGTAAAAGGTATTGTTTTTATAGACGTAGCAAGAACGTAGTAGGGTCGTCGTACAGTCGCAGGACAGTCGCCGGACAAACGCAATAGTCGTCGTAGAGTCGCCGTAAGGACGCAGAGAACATAGCACAGTCGCAGCTGGGTCGCCGATGATCGCCGTGGGGTCGCCTTGGGGACGCAATACAGTCGCAGTGGAAACGCCATGGACGTAGAAGGGTCGTATTGAGGACATAGAGAAAACGTACTGAACACAAGACTGCAGAGCCCCGGACTGTCTGCGAGAGAAATTTGAAAGAAAACCAACGATTTTCGAAAGAAAAATGCTATTTTACTAGTTTTCAGGTCGCAGTAAGGTCGTGGGTTATGTGTGAGGGCACCTTAAAAGAAAAAAACTGTTTGTTTTTTTACAAACTAAAAAAATCGTCTAATATCATTTGTTTATTTAATTTTTCTCTACGATTTCTTGTTATTTCATTAATGAAAGTATAATATTGCAACAAAGAATGATTACATCCAGACATAAACTACTCACGATTATTTTTACTAAGATATGTTTTTTTTTTAATTTACTTTAATGAAATAATAATATTTCAAAATTTCCAACAATTACATAAATGTTGCGTTCGTCTTTGAACAATATTGTCGTTTACTTAAAATATTAAAGAAATACATTTTCTAAGATTTTTGTTGTTGTTGATATTTTATAAATCACAGAATAATATTTTAACAAAATACGATGCTTTCAAAAAAATTGCGTCCGTCTTTTAAAAATCTTATTCTATATGAACAACGACAATGTAAAAATAAAATATCATTTTACAGAAATAAACGGAAAAAAAATTTTTGTTTAGCATTTTAATTTTTCAGATTTTCTTCGTGCCAAGTCCTACTTATAGATGATATTTTAATATATGATCGCACATCATTTGTTATATTCATTATATTTCGTGTGTTGTACTATTTGTACTCATTTCACTTTTTAAAAGTGTAATTATGTCATGTTAGTCACAAGTGTACTAATACGTGTAATACTGTACGTTATGCTATACTTTTACTGTTTGCTGGAAAGAAATTTGCATAAGTCTGTGACTTTTTGACTTCTTGTTCAATCTTGTATCAGATTATGTTATTGTAAATTATTGAATATGATTGAATTTTATTTAATAAATACTGTTTAAAACAATGTTTCAGATTTAAACTTTATATAACTAAAGAGTCCTTCAATAATTCCTTTTTCAACCATTATTTCAATATTATTTCAAATATATTATCATCATTGGCTAATATTTTTCAACGTTTGTTGTCAATATTATATAAATATGAAACACGGCTCAGAACTTATTGCTTAATACCATACTGATATTATACAGATGTCTTTTACAGAAGGTTTTATACTGGTTAACAATATTGGTTGACGCAATGTGATATAGTTCAGTACAGTACAATTGTATATTGGAATGTTAACAGAACAATAACAGTCGTCTGCTAGTAACAGACGACAATTAAATAAATAAGGCGGGCACGATAATTTATATACTTTAATTCATGTATCATGTGAAATTAGTATTTAATAAAGCAATGTAATTTTTTTTTCAATTCTGGCGCCGTCTGCAGTTTTTTGCAGCACGAGAAATTTATGCATACATATATTAGTTGCCTAAAATAAATAATATATTTAAATATGCATGAAAATTATGCATTTTATGCACTGAAGCAAAACGCCTGATTCACGCCGATGTAAAAACAAGCTGTCCACATTATTTTGAAGTCAATCAAGATGCGTTTTTAAATAAATGATTACATGCATAAAAAAGTCTGGTCGTCCGTAAAGGGTTTGCTATTTAATGGTACTTATTTTAGGAAACTTATTTCATACTGGCAAATAAGAGAACACAAATCAACAACTCAAAAGAGTTTTCCGTAAGTAGCGTATCGCTTGACAGTAAGGAAAGGGGCAAAACTCGGTAAAAAGGTATTCAGAGTTTTGGGATCTGTGCTATTCACGTTAAATAATCTCAGACAAACGAGCAGATGAAGTTCAGACCATTTTCCTTCAGTAGTTTTAGAGATACGTACCAACTTGCACCGAAGTGAGACGCCAACGCCGGTGATGACTGCATTAGCTCTTCCTATTCTTCGAATAGTCAAGCTAAAAACTCTTATAAATTTTGTTTTGGAGTCCCAGTAAGAGAATTTAGGATAAAAGATATCCCATTTTCAGGACTGAAGTAGGAAGTAAAACTTCAAAATATATTTCTTTTAAATGTATATGAAGTACTAAAGCCAATATTTGGTGCGCTTTATTATTGTTTTTGTAATATTCTAGCGATATCTTAGAATAAAATAATATTTTACATTCAAGTCGACGGGATGTTTACAATATAAAAATAAATAAATAAATAAATAAATAAATAAATAAATAAATTAATTAATTAATTAATTAATTAAATAGAAAATGACGTCATTCCTATATAAACTCCATTGTTTTATACAGTAAAGCAATGTTTCTATTTCATACTCTAATTTTATTCTGGAATGATTGGAAAGTTATCTAAGTATACCTGCTCTTCTCGACGAAAATGTCGTTTTATTAAGTCTCGCGTACCTTGTTACTGTTACTTTCTACATTATGAAATATGATTTGTATTCTTATTTTGAGATAACATTTGTATTCTAATTTTGAGATAACATTTGTATTCTTATTTTGAGATAACATTTGTATTCTAATTTTTAGATAACATTTGTATTCTTATTTTGAGATAACATTTGTATTCTAATTTTGAGATAACATTTGTATTCTAATTTTGTGATAACATTTGTATTCTAATTTTGCGTTGTCATTTGATGACAGATTGCATACTACCGCTATATATAGCAATATTTAATTCATCTTTGAATGTACATAATATTCTTTGTAATATATCTGATGATAAATAAATTTAATCGTAAAATCAATCTCAATTGGAAATTTAAATTTTATTTTGAGACCCAACATTGTAAATTTTAAATAGATTTAGATTTAAATGAAAATGTTTTTATAATAGAAATGTGTAAATGAATTTTGTAGACAGTATATTGGTTTAAACATAATTATTTATTTAAGCTCGATTGCGAAACAAGTTCTTGCAACTTATATTTATCACTTTTCAATATATTATAATCAGTATTTTGTAAAAGCAGTATTTTGTAAAAAGTTTCAAAAAATATAACAGAATAATAAAAAGCGTTAATTTCAAAACATTTTTATCAATATCACATAAAAAGCCATGTACATGCCATCTTTAAGTAATTTAGATGTTTTAAAATATTACAAGAAATTAAATTGACAATCTTAAAGATATTAAACAAATAAATTAATCGTCACCTGTATATTTAGGGACGCCATTTCCTTTCCAGCAGAGCAGACGACAAATTAGATATTCGTTCCCAACAGTCTCCGAATTGAAAAGTAGAGATGACAGCGAATAACGGTCTATTTATACTAGTTTACAATAAACCATTTCAAAATTTATCACTTAAAAAACGCTACTTATTATTGACAAAGCCTTAAGAAACAATATGTTTGATATTTAAGAGAAGGCCAATCATAGATATTCATTTGTTTTCCGTTTATTATATTCATTATTTTAGTATCATGAGTTTGTATACTTTTTAATATTCCAGAAGTTATTAAAACCAGATATTTTTTATAAGAGGGTTTTAGCTTTTGTGGGTTTCTTCCGTTTAATTATTTATTTTTATGCGTTAAGAATTATTCGGCTCGAAAACAAAGAGAGACTGCTTAAATGAACATAATCACACTTTTGTAAAGCAGTGATATAATTGATTTAAATATTATCAATATTTATTTACAATTATTTAACTGCTTAATCGTTTTTTTTTATTCAATTTAAAGTCGTCATGTAGTCCATCTGAAGCGTTATTGTATTTGTCCTCTTTGGGATCATTGATTCGAAAAGTTTGGTGTTAAGGGTGTTATACCTTTAAAACCGGTGCTAGGGGGCATGAGAGGTTTTGCAATTTCAATTTAATTATCTTTGAAGAACAGGCTCAATAAATCAGAGTTTGTGTAATTTTCAATTATTTTTTTTTCATTGCTCTTAAGAGATCGTTTGCCCCTTTTGTATTGTATTGCATTGTATTGTACCATTGGACATACGGTGTGTTGCTTTTGTCATGCTTTTTATCTTATATGTCATATCAACAATAAATAAACAAACTTCAGTTAAATAAAGATTTAAATGAAGATTCAATTGAGTTTGGTCTAGGTGAGTGATGATCACAATGATCATTTTAAATGGGACTGTCTGAAACTACACAGTAAAATTTTCATGCTTTGAAACTTATTGTTGGGAGCAAAACATATTACAAAGACAAAAAAGTTCCTTCCAAGCATTATCTACGCAGTCATGTGGATGAGTAAAAATCAAAGATAAAACAATGTACATTTGTACAATGTCCACTTTAGCGGAATTTAAGTTTTTGTCTTGCGTAATAGATATCCGTGACTGGCCTAAAATAGTGCCCAATCAAGTGTTTTGAGTGTTTCAATTGTCTGACGCCAATAAGAAATACATTAAACGACTTAAACAGGATGGGCGTAGGACCAAGAATAACTGTTTTAAAAAGTGTTGTCTTTTTCTTTCTTACTAGTGATTTCTTTTCCCTTCTTTTTTGTAGTCCATTTTGCCGTGACGTTTAAATGAATGTTTAAAGAAGACATTATATGCAATATACGGGAATCAAACAAAGTAAGGACTTCAGGCAGGACAAAAAATATTTGAAAAAATTTAAAGTAAATGGGGAAATAGCATTATGAACCATGGCCAAAAATTTAACATATGGTCTATCGGTTGAAAAGCAACCAATTCAACCGTCAAGCAAATAAACCTTTTTAACATCATTTTGATAAACCTTGTCATTGTCCTAATAACACCTGGTTTTGCATACTGTCAATGAATGGCGAATATTTGAATAATAGACAAATTTCAAAATAGTTTATTTAACTTTTTATTTAATTACAATTTTGTATATGGGGATTTCACTCGTGCTTTTTTTATAAGCAGACGCATTACAGTCGCATTAAAGTTGCAGACGGATAAACATCTAGATGTTTTGCTGATAATGATCAGAGAATAATGACATTTCTTATCATAACGATACAATAATATCTAAACAATTAAACTGCTTTTTCCTTTATTTTGAATTAAACGAACATAAATTATCTTATATTGAAACAAAATTAATTTAGCATCATTTATTGTGGCTTGAATTTCTTTTTGTAAAAACAAACGTAGGTGTTGTGATTATGGTGGTTGAGTATGTTTGTGAAAAATACACGAGATATTCGCCTTTACAATGAAAAAATAGTGAATAGTTTTCTTTTTTCAGCATTAATCTCCATTTACGGTAATTTATTTGTTGCTTGTAATATACATGTCTTTAACCTTTACAGAAGTATATGCCTTTTATTAATATAATGTCAGTAATTTTTACTAATGATTTTTATCCTGTGTGTCGTCTGCTTTCTTGCATAACCCCATAATGTCACCCATATAATAATAATAATAATAATAATAATAATAATAATAATAATAATAATAATAATAATAATAATATCGTTATTTAAAGAATGTAACATGACAAAAACGTGCCGGTTTTAACACAGATTGATCATATTTCGATAGTTGGTCCATTTTAAGGACTTCCAATGGTACCTAACCAGTAATTATTAATTTCTTCCTATGTAACATCTTCAAACCCACGAGGATGGTCTATAGATGGTTATATAAGCAACTTGTCCTTCGTTTGCTTTCATATAACTAGGAACATTTTTGTTTGTTCAGTAAATCTTCCTTCGTAGTTTCCTTGTCCTGTCAAATAAATTGTGCAGCTTTGTGCGTGTTTGATATAAAATGCAATTTTATGCGTCTCGATAAAAAAATCGTAAGACAATCTTGATATAATATATCATATTTTCTATAGACTTTACTGCCCATGAAGCCCGCCCCGAAAGGCGGAGTTTTCACGAATGTGCATTTCACATTTTGTCTATAGAGGGACGTAGTAACGTTTGGATAATGTAATATTAGATGCATAACAAATCAGTTATATAGAAATGCATAAACAAAATGTAAGTTATTATTTAATTACATTTTAATAATATATTCTGTTTAAAGTCAAATGCTAGTGTTTAATATAAAAATATAGCAGTATGAAAAGTACAAAAAGAAAGAATTTATTAACAATAATTATAATATTTATATCGTGCACCGCCCAATGAGTACAATTGGTGGTGTGTCTGACTATGGATCCGGGCGATTCGAGTTCGATTCCCGAACGTAGCAGGTCACTTATGTCGAGATTGATAATGAAATATTTTATACGGTCATCAGCACTGTACCTCTGCTCTAGCATGTACAGAAGTAACCAGCAGATCCTTGATAAGTGAAGTCATTTGTTACAGTTTGTAGTTTACCGTGGCTAAACTGTGCTTTGGTGAATCAAAAGTGTACCATTTTGATATCAACTGCTGAAATAATATATGAATAAATAATCCTTGTATCATAGTTTGAGGACCTTTCTGTTGAAAATGTGTCAGAGTTCAATCGTATACATCTACATGCACATATTAGTTACCCGCACTCCAGAGCATGCCCATTGATTGGCTCATTTTTGCAGGGGGTTACTTATTGTGACGGCAGAGAACTATGAAATAAAAGAGAAAGAACATCAAAACACTCGCCAATCTGATTTATACTCGGGGGTTACGCCTCCTCGTACGCCCCCTCGTACAAATCAGATAGCCTCGTGTCTCGATGCTCTTTCTATTACATATTTGGCAGAATGAATACCAATTGTAATTTGCAAATTTTAGTTAAAAAAAACACAAAAAAACGGATAACAAGGAATCCAACACTCTAGTTTTCTAAATATTGATCTATCACATGCATTAACGTATCTGCCACAACCTTCATCAGACTAACAATATTACAATATCTTATCAGATAACTCTTTGCGCAGGAGAGCCGGTGCAGGAGTGCAATAAAGCCATGTAATTAAAACGCTTTTACACGTAATAACATTGCAAATGCAAATGGGACAACAGATAACTTTATTTACGTGTTCAAACGCACTGTGAATAAAATAAGCAATTATAGGGGACAGTTTACGAAAAGATCAGACAGAAGTATGTTCAAATCACTTTTAAATATTTGCACATGATACCTCAGATATCAATTTTATTTCTCAAAAACTTTTTTAATTTTATTGGTATCTTCTTACCGTTTGAAACAAATACTTGTGACTCATATTCATGAAATATCTTCTATTAAGTCCGATGCTCGGTTGGCCGTTGCTATAATTTAAGTTCATTAGTATTTTGTAAGGAAGTAAATGCATGTATACTATTTTGTCTACTTTTGCTACCTTAACGACACATTACTGCACTGCATATAATATGTTTAAACTGATGAAAGCAACATCCTCTTAAATACGACGGAACCAACACAACAAACTAGTGTTAATATTGTTGAATTATGTCGATTAATATTCATGTATATCGCCAAAGCAATGTAACACGATTCAAACGATACAATGAAAAAAAACATAAAAGCAAAGAATGAATCTATCTGCGATGCACCACGCCGGCGAAAAAAATTAAAGAATACGCTACGAAGGACCAAGTTCCAAAAAGCAAATGACATAATCTAGATTAAAGAATGACTACTAAAAAAAGAACATTTGATTTTTCACTTGAAAGTCGTCCATCAGTGATGAAAAAGTTATTGAAAACGGCACATTTTATACTTTTTCAGATATTTAATAGTTCACTCAGCCCATTCCTTCATTTTTCATCCAATCCTCATCGAGAGATTTTCAAATGTTTGCTCCTTTTATCTGTATATTTTGACACTGTGCACAAATCTTTAGAGTAAAATCATTAAGTGAAATTATTAAGTAATGAATATGACAGTTTAAAAATATGGAGAATTAAGATCCGCCCACTGGAATGGTGGATTCTTACATATTAAAAAATTAGAACACTATAATAATGCTTAATTCCTTGATGTAAACAAGCAAATTAAGGTTTTTTTCTAATGAATGGCTGAAGAAAGGTCGGTGCTCATTTTGTTGTGCATGTTATTTACCAGTTGACATATTTAGGAAACAGTTTTATGCTCCATGTTTTGTCTGCAAAAAGGCAAAATTTTGATGCTCAAAAAATGCGATCTGCTAATGTTTTTATAAATGCTTATAAATAAACAGCTGAAGGACGAATGGTGCTTTCCCGCAACATATCTCAATTTCTACAAAAGGACTAGTATCAATCGCTCGGTTGAAAGACCGACTTATTTTTATTTGTTTCGGTCGTCAGACCAAACAAATAATGGTAGCGAAATTTTAGAGTCTGATGCTGTTAATTGCAAATGCCGAAAGTAGGCCGCTTTTTGAAGCGGTTACTTCCCTTTATATGTACACTAACGCGGACAATATTCAGGGGAGATCACTGCCTAAAGATGGTCAAATGAAAGGCGCATTAATTTCCAAGCAAAATAATTCCCGAATGGTCGAAGATTCCTAAAATTGTTTTATCCTTTATAGATATACATGCTTATAATAAACTCATTGATTATTAACATCTGTGTTAAACAACAGTTAGCGTCGAAATAATAAGGGGTGCAAACCCTAATTTAGAATAATATGGTTTTCTTCAGGCCTTTTACATATAACTTCAGCGTGTTATAACATAGATGGCTACCTTTACAAAGGGCGACCGTTGCATATAGATTAAACTTGCACAAATATGCTGGGCTACAAAATGGCCAGTACATCTGAGCCCGAAAAAATTTCTGAAACAGTACATTTTCGTAATTCGGGCTGTTACGTGTTCATCATCAGTAACTGCGTCAATGAAATATTGTTTACTCATTCTGAGAAAAAGAAGCAAACATGAAAGAATTCATCTCCTATAAGATTAAAATTTCTGTTACACGAAGGATTGAGTTCTTATGATAACTTGTTCCTCGGAAAACATTTGCATATACTACAGTTACACTGGTCAGAAGTACAATTTTGCATTTTAATAATGGAAATTATGTATGGAAAGGATGAAGACAAGAAATAAACAGGTCAATACTTGCGACTTGGCAAATAATTTGGAAATCTTACTCAAAACTACCAGATTTTAAGCAAGAGGCGATGAAAAATGGAGTATGAATAAGTTTTTGACACATTATACAATATCTTAGGCAAGCTTAATCATTAAAGTTTAATTAAGCACCTAAAACCCACTTTTTAAAGATGAAAATTATCATTTTTGTCGAGTGTTTTTGTAGTATATACGATAGTTTTCCGACAAACCCCGTCACAATTATCACAAGAACTCCTTGACAAGCTACCAAAAAACTCCATCATTCGTGTAACAGTTGCTTCCCCGTGCTTACGAACGAGGGTTGTTTACTTATTCTTCAGGCTGATTTTCAAGTAATTAGGAGGATACTTAAATATGCCCAGTTCTACATGTGGAAGGTATTGTATTTTTCAGATTGTAAAAATGAAACAAAAATCTAGAGACGATATTTGGTGATTGGTAACTTGAATGAACTGAAGTAAGTTTTGTTTTTTTGTGACTTTTGAAATTTCAGTTATTTGTCAATGTCAGTTTTGCTTTCTTCTAAATAGCCCTGACAATGTCAGAATTGTTAACAATAAAAAATGAGGTACTGCATGGGGGGAATCTTAAAAAGTAGTCTCATCATTGAAAAGTGTGAAATTATAGTTTGATTATTTTCACTGTGAAGTTATCAAATATAATTTTCACGGATAAATCAGCAATATACTGAAAAGCATGAAATAATTTATTTTGAATCAAGCCCTGTGAAATTCCACTATGTTGAGTGAAAGATGAGTTTAGGATCATGTTCCGTGCACAATAAAATGGGCAGATATTTACTTTGCGGTAAAGAACTCAAGATGTGCTTCAACGTAAAAGTAAACACTCACGTTGATATTTGGTAAATGTTCTAGCAACGCCATTATAGTCTTTTTTTATCGAAATAGCATGGAAAATATTCTACGTGGCCATGCGTTCTTTGATTTTTGAAAAACCAAGTACGATATGCACCGCAAAACGTCCACATGTGTACGATATGCGACGCAAAACATCCACACGCGTACGTTTTGCGGAACGGACGTTTTGCGGTGTACCATTGCATGTCTTACGATTTCTGAAGATAGGATAAGCAAGAGAAAGTCTCTGTGTTTGTATTTTTGCGGCTACATAACAGCGAAGTAAAATGTGGCAGAAACAGAACCCCATTACGGAATGCCGTTAGGGCCATTGCCTATGAATGTGTTGATCTGAAACGCGATAGTCGATAGTACGATGATGAAAACGCGAAATCACGAAACTACGATGGTGAAAATGCGAAAGCACGATGATGAAAACGCGAAAGTACGATGATGAAAACGCGACAGTACGATACTACGATGATGAAAGCGCGATAAACTATCGTGTTTTCACCATCGTACTGTCGCGTTTTCACCATCGTAGTTTCGTGATTTCGCACTTTCATCATCGTACTGTCGTGTTTTCATCATCGTACTATCGCGTTTTCACCATCGTACTATCGCGTTTTCACCATCGTACTATCGCGTTTTCATCATCGTACTGTCGTGTTTTCATCATCGTACTATCGCGTTTTCACCATCGTACTGTCGTGATTTCATCATCGTACTTTCGCGTTACATAAACATGTCGTAACATTTTTACATAAACATGTCGTAACATTTTTACTTGAACATGTCGTAACATTTTTACATAAACATGTCGTAACATTTTTACTTGAACATGTCGTAACATTTTTACATAAACATGTCGTAACATTTTTACTTGAACATGTCGTAACATTTTTACTTGAACATGTCGTAACATTTTTACTTAGACATATCTGGTTTTAATGGTCATAGCAAATAATGCATGAAAAACGTGTTGATCCTCGGTACAATATAGAAATATTCCACTGCCAATATGTTTTGAGATATCTTGCCGTATACATAACCATATTGTGAAATTGAAAATAAATACGAGGATCTCGCATTATTTTCAGTTATAATTTGTTAAATAGTCTTATGTTTTCAATGCTATTTTTTTAAAAATATTTTAGCTTATTCTTCACTAGCTTTAAGATGTTTTACTTAAATGATTCCACAAATGCTAGAAAACATGGATTGAGCCACCGGTTGGAACTGTTACACCCTATTTTTTCAAACGTCACGGAGTTCTGGCGATAACTCTGAATATGAAAATGAGTTCTTAAGTTAACTTTTGTTACTGCCGGGGGTTTACGGCGGGTGTTTCTAATTTCAATAAGTGTGTAAATCATTATGAAACGTAATACGCTCATCCTTAACACAAAAATTGGTTGTATAATGTTGGTTTCGAGCCCATTTTTGTTCAAAAGATATTTTTTTCTAATTAAATTCATTCGAATTCATTTTGACATTATAAAACCGAACGACTGTAGTAAATGTCTTTTCTGTGTATACTGTTCGTCAACTATGTTTTTATGTCTTTAGTTTCCTTTGAAATGTTAAGGGTAAGTTTACAGCAACAATATAGTTCTTGTGAAAATAGGAGAAAATATGCATTATTTCTACGCATAATCAACATGCATATCTATATTATCATGGCAATGTTAAGTTAGTATGCGGTATGTTGGTATGTAAATAAAAAATGCAAAAATGTTTAAAAGCCTACACTTCTTCTTTCAGAGCGACCGCCTTTCTTAAGCAGACAATATATAGTTGGGCTTTCCTCAAGTAGCGGTTAAGTAATTTGTATCATTTTATTCCATAAGAAACAAGCATACTAGTATGCTCGGGATACCCTTCACACCCTTGCATCCGAAATGTATGATCTTTTTATACATGAAAAAAAATTCAACAGCGGTTGACTCTCACTACCGATTTATTCAACAAATTTTCACGTGTACTATGGTTTCGAACGGAAGAAGTTGGACTGTACGACTTGTATGTTTTTGTTATCAATTACAGCAAAAGTGTGTACAACTAGGATTATATAGTGGGAGTACCCATCAAGCATTGGCAGAAGAATTAAGTTTTTACTGTAAAAAAATGACAACGTACATAGTATTACTTTTGCACATCTGCACAAGTATTTTAAAACAAATCATGCTCAGTTTAAAATAGACTGATTCTAAAAACATGGAATCCAACTTTGACAATATAAATGTATGCACTCATTTTCCTCAGTATCGAGATTTAGGTAAGTCATGTGAAAAAACAATGTCGATCAACGGCATTAATTACCCTTATGGTGACTCACATCTTTTATTAAAGACTTACTTTGTATTGCTTTATCGTTGTCATAGAATTTTCTCTATGTCAAAATTTGATACCTTTCATAAATCATAATATTCGTTGAAAACCTGAAGATGACCCCCTTCTCATTAAATCTAGATAAAGGTACTGCACACTATTTCATATTTTACTGCAAACCATTTACATGCAATTTGTTTCGGCAGACCGATAGCATAGTTACTTACATGTTCTCTAAAACTGCCAGGAATAATGTATTAGCATGAAAACATCATGCTTGAGTATTGAATTCAGTGCGTATTTTATCCTGTAAGTCAAGACTTTTCTGCATAAGCAATGAACAAAAGAAAAAAAAACGTAAGAAACGGGGGTAAGAAAAAATATCACTTCAAATGAAATACACCCATAACCAACAATATATAACCAACATTATATAACCAAATTTCTGTGCAAATGATAAGAGTATTTCGCTTCATAATGATTTTACTCACTTCTTGACTAATAAAATACGCATAAACGTGCCGTAACCTATAGCACAAGAAACATACTGGCAGTAACGAAAGTTATCATAAGAACTCGGGACATCTTCAGAGTTATCAAAAGAACTCCGTGACATTTGAATAATCGGGCATAAATGTATAAGCATAGGCTTTACGTTTTCAACTTCCCATTATGCAACTTAGAACATCACAAATGAAAAGGCCAATAATTATGTACGTGTGAGCAAGTAATTTGGAAATGTTAGCAAGTAATTTGGAAATGTTACTTAAAGCGGCAACATTTTGAGCAAGAGGCGATGAAAAATGGACTAAACAGTTTTTTCTGACTCATAATACAATTGGTAAAGTATGTTTAATCATCAAAGTGTAATTAAGCACCTTAAACTCTACATTAAAAGTAAAAAGAAGGCATTTTTACGTGGTTTCTACCGTTTTCAAGTTCTCAGACGAAATCCGTAACGTTTTCCAGAAACTCCGTGACAGTTATCATAAGAACTCCATCCTTCGTGTAACAGTCCCTCCCACCACTTGAGCAGGTTCGCAAACAGCGGTGTAGAAAAGGTTTTGTCTACACATTAATTGTACGTTTTATCCAAAATTTATACAAGTAGTTTCTTACATGTGTTTTCATATATACGTTTCGTCTGCTTTTACTGGTCTTTGGAAGAAAATGATGAAAATGTTGTTTATTGACATTTTATAGGATCCACCTTTGACATGCAAAGTATCAAAATAAATAATTATTTCGTTTCTCAGCCTGAATAGACTAAAATAGGGAAAATGTTACTGAATAGTAGGCCTTACACGCCATGATATTAGAACTCACGGCTGACATCGTTTTTATTTCACAGCCTATACAATTCGACCTATGATTATTTCGTAATAAAATGAACTTGTGTGATATTCCAACATATCCAATTTGGAACACTAAAACAGTTTAGCTTATTCGATTCACATATGCAGTATATACTAAACCTGATATTAACATATCATATAAAATTATCGTTGTATTACTTACTTTCGTAAATTGCCCCCTTTCTCTCGATATAACATTGTTTTCTTACTATACAAATTTTCAGTCATTGGCATACATTAATGATTTCATCAAGATTTCCCACTTGTCTTATTCTCCAAACATTATTTATTTGCCACTCAATGTTTACTCTACACGCTTTATTTTACCCATGACTCAATTCTTCTACTTACTTATAGTTATATGCAATCGTCTATATCATTAATATCAATGACATACTTTACATTGTTTTTTTTTTTTTTTTTTTTTTTCATCTCAGTGAAAAAAAAACGAATAATATCAACAGTCTATAGAAGATATTAATATGGTGTCAAGAACTGGTATCTCCATTCAATTCTCCTGTCATTCTTTTGTCATATTATGTTATTTATAGTTATCACATTATGTTATTTATAGTTATCACATAAATCTAATTCATGTATATTTAGCACGCTTTTGGCGAGAATTCTTTATTTTTTATGGTAATAATATTATTTTGGTTTAACCCACCTGTGCTAAAATAGAATGGTTCTTTAGCAATGTCTGTTGTCATGTAAATGTGAACATTGACCAAATAAATGGATTTTGTTTATCATTATAACGACTCAGTGACAAAAGAAAAACTAACGCATCGTCAATATAGGTTTTACAACTGTGTAATTGTCCAAAAAGAAAACAGTATTGTACTCAACAATATATAATAACCTCATAGTTATTTACACATTCGCTGTTTTTTAAATTTAAATTGAATTTTTAGCATTACGAAGTTTTCTTCAGTATCTTTAGCAATAAGGAACTCCACTGAGGTCAAAAGGCCTAAAAACATAAAATTTGATTTTTTTAAAAAGGAGTCAGTCCGAGCACTGTAACACCGCACTTTGGGGTCAAACGCACTTTGGGGTCCGACCCCAAAGTGCGTTAAACTTCGCACCGCACTTTGGGGTCAAACGCACTTTGGGGTCAAAATCGAGAAATTGACCCCAAAGTGCGTTGATATGCTACATATCAACGCACTTTGGGTTCCAGAGTCTAAAGATGTCATCTTGAGTTCTGCTTAAATACTGAATACTGACTTATTTTCGATCTGCGACATTGAAATATTTGAGGTGGAGTTTATGATGGCGGTGGCATAAAGTGACATTTGCATGTTTTGTTTTTAGTTTTGTATACATATTTTATTTTAGTTTTGCATACATATTTTTTTCAGTTTTGCATAGTTTTTACATACTTTTTTTGTTTTGCATTCATATTTTATTTTTGTTTTTCGTACATATTTTATTTTTGTTATTTTCGTATATATCTTAGCCAATCAAAACAGCCTTCACATCTCATAACAGCCCATAGTTGAGTATAAAACTAGCACAGTGGTTTGGTCACATTTCGGCCTTTTTTTGGAATCGGCCCAGTCGTTTTCGGCCGGGCAAGTCTGGTTTCGGCCGACCCTTCTCGACCCATTTTTTAAATTATATGTATTTTATATAATTATTGTTTTTAATTATTATATACTATTATATTAGTGTCTATTTTGAAAGAGCTGTTGATTGGTGATCAGTTATTATTCCATGAATATGCACCACTCTACCCCACCCCCTGAGAATAGCGGGAGTGAGGGCATTGACTTTAGACCAAGCCGACCATTGGTAAAATCTTCGACCTGCGGGGGATACTCAGATAATAACATTCCTGCCTTATGCCCCGGAACAGCGCAAACCTCAAAACACGATTCTTTTTAACCCGCACTCCCCGGGGGCAAGGGAGGTGGTTTCAAATGACTGGTGTATTACAATTATAAATGCAAATAAAAGATCTAAATAGGTCCTTATATTCCACTGATTTAGAAAAAAATGCTTAAAGCTTTGAAGGATTTTTATGAAACTTGGGTCAATTCTTTTGCACATCCAGATAATGTGCAGAACTTATATGCCAGGTGTGCCGGCTCAAGGTCGGGGGTCATACCTACAGGTCAAAGGATAAAGACTTGGGTTTCTTGTCCGCTCCAAATCTCCTAAACCCCATGAAGGATTTTAAGGCACCTTGTGACAACAAATGTTAACCACATCGAGACCATATGCAGAACCTTTCTTTGGGTTACCGCGGACTATATATTTATATATATACTAAAAAGTGTTGTTATTTTTTGATACCTCCAAAAATGAAAAAGTTGGTATTTGCATATGGGGTACTGTAATTTACTGATGGCGAAGTGTTTAAAAATGGTGGTTTACAAATGGCGTAATTATCCAAACCTTTACTTTGCAAATGGCGTCATGTAAAAATATGTAAGAAAAAACATACAAAATATGTACAAAAAAAAATAAAATAAAATATGTATGCAAAACTAAAATAACATATGTATACAAACTAAAAAAGAATATGTATGCAAAACTAAAATAAAATATGTATGCAAACTAAAAAAGAATATGTATGCAAAACTAAAAAAAGAGTATGAGGCTTTTTAATGGGAAATCTTACATACTTCTTTAGAAAGAGCAAACTAGAATTTTATAATGTTACAATACTGGTATCAGAGAAATGTAAGATGCTTGTTACCTGAATAAAGTAGCAGTAAATGTGAAATTATTTGTCATAAAAGTAGTCAAAACACTGTAGTATTTGACTTCCATATAAAATAACTGTACTCATCATTGCCAAAAAGCAACAGATGAAAAAGATGGTTCAGGTAATTGGCCAATGTGTATTTTTGGATGATATAGAAGAACATCAAAATAAAAAGCTTTTAAGAAAAACAAATAAAAGCATAATGGGTCTTTAAAACGTTATTTTTAATCCTCGGGGGATCGATACCCCACAAACCCCTCTATACCCCCAGTAAGAATTTTACATTATTCTGAAGCTCCGCTCTTAATCTGCGACTACTTAAGGTAGCTCGCTACTTTCCGACCGAAATATGACAACATCTCAGATCTTGATGAGTTTTGGTATGCAAACATATAAATATGTGAGCTTTACTTCTGCAGCATTATTTTATAAATAAACAGCGTTACTATGACGTCAAAGCGCCCTCTATCGGTGGCGGCGAAATTGCGTCTTTTTTATCAATAAACCGGTCTGGTCTTATCAATTTTCATCCGATTTCATTCATTTTAATTTTATAATGTTCAGTAAATGTATGTCTTTGTTATGGTGTCTTTCTTTAACATTTACTTAATAGTCTGCGATTTTACGTCATTTTTCTCTACGTTCTGACGTCCATATTTGATGCAAATATCGCGCGATAACGCAATAAAGATTGTGTAATAAAAAAAATTCAACACGGTGAATTTTGCTATAATTTTCCGAGCGTGTAGTGAGATAGTGAAGGAAAATATTTATGCAATAAAAATATAGGGTCAACGCGTAAGATATTTTGCTATTACTGTTTTAAAATAAAATAAAGGATGAGTTAAACGTAATGATTTTGGTGACGTAAATAGATGTTGGAGTTCAAAGAATAATACCAAATAACAGTTTTCTTACGTCAAACATTACGATAGTAAGTATAAACAACACAGGGACTTGATGAAATGTATATTTTTTAAATTGTTGATTATTTTCTCATTGAAAGCATGCGCTAGATGAGCACATTTACAATGTTTAATTCGACAATCCCTTTTAAATGCTTTCCTAATTTGCAGGACACAGTCTCATACATCTTTTAATTCTAATTTTATAATTGTGATGTTGTTAGAGTGTTATGTTATTATATGAATTAACTAGTTTCAGCGCAAAAAATAAGATTCACACATTGCTTTATGAATGAAGTAAGAATATTAGGTCGCTTAGCTTATACCCATAGAATATTTATTTTACGTTACATTCAGCCTTAAAACACTTTTATAAAATCACATAAAGGCAGACGAGCCTCGGTGTCAAAACACAACGTAAAAATACAATTAAAATAGATATGCATACAAATGTGCCGAAATAAGTGATAAATAAAATTCAGAAATAATATTCAAATATGTTAAAGGGACTCCACTGAGGTTTTTTGACATGATGGGACTGAAAATATTTATTCCAGATAAATGTACCTGATGTAGGTTTAGACCATTAATCTTTGTGCAAAATTTCAGAGCATTCGCGCACTTCGTTTTTCCAGAATAATTATTCAAAATGAAAAGCGTTTAAACGCTTTTCACCCAAATCGGGCTAACAAAAGCATAAAAATACGATTTTCAATTTATTTCAAAGTATATTTCTTAACTATCTTCGCATATATTTCTGTTTAAAGTGCCCCAGCTCATTTATGTAAGAAATTCAAATGCTATGTGTTTGGCTTTTCAATTTCAGTGGAGTCCCTTTAAGAATATTTAAAAACAAACTGTACAAGAAACAAAAACCTTTATTTTATTTTTATTTTGCTTACCATTTTTAAGTCTGTGCAATACATAGATTATATAATTATAATCTAATTAAAATGTCATGATAATTAGAAAATGTGCACTTATGTGACAAACTATAAACTATTTTGGAAGCAAAATCATACTGAATAAAAAAATATATAAGCATATTCGCAACTGCAGACTCGAATGTAAAACACCCAATATAACCATTACTCAACGCTTTTTCATTACAGTATAACATAGCGGCCCTCAAAATATTATTTATTTCTAAAGAGTTCCACTACATTTTACCTCTGTAGAGCAACCACTCTAGGCAACAAAAGGCATTTCTCTGTAAAGGTTATACATGTACTGTATATTTTAATTAAATACAAAATATAATTATTAGATAACTTGTGCAACTTTTGTTACCACTGAATACGAATAATGTATTATGTTGACGTTATCTTGTTCATTTTTTAATACAATACAGTTTGCTTTAAAACAAAAATATAAAAATAAAAAAAACAAGAAAAAAAAAACAACCTCAAAACACACACCAAAAACACGTGTTTATGATGTTACCAATAAAATGGACTTCTCCCTTATTAAGGGAGATCATAATCAAGTTTTTAACTTTGAATATTCTTCTGTTGCCACGGTGTAATCGGTAAAGTGGTCTTACGCTGAATTCGGAAGGCATGGATTCGAGACACGATTGCGTATTGTACTAATAGATTATCCTTTAGAATTGTTTACTGTGTATGTAATGTTTCAAGGTCCACCTCGGACTCCTGTCATTCATTTCCAAAGAGAGGTTGATACTGTGAGAAATACTGGTTTCGTTAAATTCCCTCCGCTATAATTGAAATAATGTTGAAAGCGGCGTTAAACCCAATATTAAAAAAAAAGAAGATATAAAACATAAAATGCATAGTTCATTATTTTCATAGGCTCTACATGGCACTGCATTATGTGCAGACAAAAAACGAGCTTCTCCCACAACCATAATCACACAAATTGAGAATTCTACATAATCGCCTTCAATACATGGGAATCTATATTTAATATGCAAAATTCTCCGCTTCTGAACATACAAAATAAATCAACGAATCTTTCGCCTCTAATCGAGAAATGATCGCGGCTTCAGGTCGCCTCAAAGATGCGCTAGTAAACGCATACCGCGAGTCAGCTAGTTTAAAATAAATAAGAATATCTGTAATTATGTGAAATACGTGAGAAATTAAAGCCATAGCATGAGAGCGTGATTCCTGCTTTAAATCTGAGTCTCACGCTTAGTGCAGGGTATTTAGCTGCGAGAGAAAATAGAATAACTGATGGCTGTTAATAAATAAATTTTTATACGTGTAGAAAATTTTGAATTTAATGTCTGCTAGATTTTATAATATAATTAAGACTACCAGTGAATCATGACTTACGTACAAATCGTTGCTACTTCCAGTTGATCATATATTTTTGAAACGTAAATTTGATTCATTTCCTACCAGAGACATAGATGTTATCTATGTCTCTGTTCCTACTAACTGATATATGCAATTCAAAATTGTTACATATGATAACATGGAAGTTTATGTTGTACCTAGATACACATAACATGATGACATTGTGACTGCACCAGCCTTTTCATTCTTTTTTTCTGACGTTCTTTGCAAAATTAATGTTTTTATAATTTCCACTCAGGTGGCCTTTTAATTATATCTTTCAATATTCTGAACTGTCTTTCAGTCCTCGAGGTATTTATATCCATTCGTTGCAGTTTTTCAGAGATTGATACCAACTTTTGCAGACAGTTATACCCTAATTTGTTGTACATGTATATAATTGAAGATATTCATCGAAATGCAGGCATCTGACAGGACTTTAAAAAAAAACATTTTTACGGAACATGTCTTAATACTATTGTTGTTGATGGTTTTCACATATTTTTATTCCTGTCAGTATGATATTTATCGAAAAAGTCGTGAACATTTCCTTGAGAAAAATATTTGACGTCACCAAAATCATTACGTTTTACTCACCCTTTATTTTATATTCAAATAGTAATAGCAAAATATCTTACGCGTTGACCCTATATTTTTATTGCATAAATATTTTCTTTTATGACTTCACTACATGTTAAAAAAATTATAGCAAAATTCACCGTGTTGATTTTTTATTATTTCACAATCTTTATTGCGATATCGCGCGATATTTGCATCAAATATGGACGTCAGAACGTAGAGAGAAATGACGTAAAATCGCAGACTATTAAGTAAATGTTAAAGAAAGACACCATAACAAAGACATACATTTACTGAACATTATAAAATTAAAATGAATGAAATCGGATAAAAATTGATAAGAACAGAACGGTTTATTGATAAAAAAGACGCAATTTCGCCGCCACCGATAGAGGGCGCTTAGACGTCATAGTAACGCTGTTTATTTATAAAATAATGCTGCAGAAGTAAAGCTTACATATCTACATGTCTGTATACCAAAAATAATCAAGATCTGAGATATTGTCAAATTTTGGTCGGAAAGTAGCGAGCTACCTTAACATTTTTACTGAAATGTCTTACTAAGATTTCCCTGAATTTATACCTTTGTCTATGCTAAGACTATCATATTTCGATAAAATGTGTAAATAAAAACCGGGAAAATAATGCATTTAGCTAAAAACAATGGAGTTAATGAAAGGTGTGCATTCATTTAAAATAAATGGAAAATTTGAGAGAAAAAAATAAAATATTTTAAGCTTATTAATTGATACAAATTCTTTATTTGGTGATTTATTTGGTGAAAGTTCTTCACTTACTAATCAAGACCATTTAAATCCCTATTGATTCTACTATAATTCAGGGTACATGTTTTGTGTCTATTTAATACCTTTATTTTTTGTTTACCATTGGCTTTGACTACAATATATTATTTAAAACATAATGAACATAAATTTTTATGACCCCAAAGTGCGGTCGTTTGCCGGATGTTAAAAAATGCATATATACCTGTTTAACGCACTTTGGGGTCGAAATTGGACCCCAAAGTGCGTAACGCACTCTGGGGTCGGACCCCAAAGTGCGTAACGCACTCTGGGGTCGGACCCCAAAGTACGTAACGCACTTTGGGGTTGGACCCCAAAGTGCGTTTGACCCCAAAGTGTGGTGTTACAGAGCACGTATAAAAGAAAATTATACAACAGATACTTAAAGGATATACTCAAAAATGAAATGAAAATCATATTTTTGTGATGTTCCTAGTCTGGTTTGCGTGAAAAGCGTTGCAACTCTATTTAAATTTGGACTTTTTCTTTACAATTAGAATTATTATGCTGGCAGTTAGCAATTTATTTAAATTGTTGCACATAAACTATGATCTAGCCATACATCAAATGGAACATTAATCTCGAAGAAATATATTCTAATCTCGTCGTGTCAAAAACGTCCGTGGTGTCCCTTTATTTATTACTTTTATTCCGAAGTCTAAATATATGCGTTTTATTTCTGTTCCCAGGATCCCTTCGATGATTTTTTACAATATGAGAGTGCTGCCGTGGAGCAAAGAACAACACTTTCAAATTAACTTTCAAAAGAACTGATTCAACAGGCAAAAGATATTATTCTGAATTCTAACACGGCCCGCATTTTTTCCTATTGAACATAGAAGAACCGAAAGTGTGTGTTATTATGCTATAAAATCACTGTTTGACTTTCTATATTTAGACATGTGACGTAATCATTATACATGTGACGTAACCACTAAAAATGTGACGCGCTGACAATAAGTACGGAAACAAATCATTCGCCATTTAGCTAATTATCATGTACGGCAGCTTTTGTTTGTTGATGTCGTGTTAGAATCGAAATAATATATCCAAATCGGTGATTTTATTGCTTGATAACATCACTGTTTGTCGTTCGGATGCGCATCATTATATCACTCGGGCTACGCCCTCGTGATATAATTCCCCGCATCCGAACTCCAAACAGTGATGTTATTGAGCAATAAAATCACAGTTTGGGATATATTATTTCTTAAATATATATAGAAAGTTATAAACATCTATACCGTACAGAATTAAGGTTCGTTTCTATGTCTAAACCGTTCAGAAAATATCATTTACATTTTAATACCACTATGAGCGAAACTGTTCATGTGGTCTACACCGCTGCATTAGAGTTTTGAAAAATATATGTTTTGAGTACTTATGGACGCATGTAACTCAGCTTAAAGATTGAGTTAAAATGTCAAGAGAAAAAACAAAAACAAAATGATTTGAATATATAAGACTATTCAACAAATTATACCTTAAAAGCAATGCGAGATAATCGAATATCACGACCATTTGCACTGTTTTTTTTTTGTTGGTTTTTTTTGGGGGGGGGGGGGGGCGGGGGGGGGGGGGGGCGGGGGATGCAAGATGTCTCAAAACATAATGACTGTGGAATAGTTCTATCTACATGTAATATCGGTATATGGCTCTCATCGCGTTCTTTGTGGACATTTTGATCTTCTTGCACATTTTGTTCTTCGTGTACATTTTTCTATAGGTATTATGGACAAATATATTCAAAAAAATTTGTAACAATGAAAAATGAACCACCAAACCCTTGACATTTCGTCTTTGGAATTTCACATTTAAACCTACTTTTTCAAACAGGGCATTTCAATTTGTAATATTGTCATCCGTATGCTTTATTAATTAAAAAAATAATTTTTCATCTCATCATTATCTTCTTCTTCTTCTTCTTTTTCTTCCTCTTCTTTTCTCCTCCTTTTTTCCTACATATTCTTCATCTTCTTCATCATGTGTATGTCTAGCCAAATAATACAGTCATAGAAAACCTTGGAATTGTCTTAATCTAGTATATCAAGGCCATTTGTTTTTGGTATATTGCCATTGTTCCATCTTTATGACTTGGAGATTTCATTTAAAAATAGTTTAATTGCGCCGTCTGTGATATAAACCAAAATGTGACAGGTATGGTTCGTCTAATCCCAGCTGATCATATGTTCGTCTGCTTTCATAGTCATAAAATTTTATTTTTACCGTCTGTTAAGAAGCATACTTACTTTGACAGTAATATATCAAATACTTTTAGTAAAACCTCAACCCTATAAGTTTTTTAAATGATTTTAAAATTGAAACAAAAAATCCCCGGGAAAGAAAAAGGGAAACAAAAATTTTTTTAAGGGAATTTTTTGCAAACTAGGGACCCCTTACACAAAATTACTTACCAATCCCCTTTTTATAATCATAACTGTAAATTTTTCATGCGGGCTGTATGGCAGAAAAAAATTTAACAAAATGGAAATCTTGGCTTAAAATAAAAATAATGTAATTCGAAAGAAAAATTTTCGTAAATACAAATATTTACAATGTATGTAACAAAACGTATTTCATTTGGTGGAATGGAATATTGTATTTTGACAGGGAAACAAATAAAATACTCCTGAAAGAAAGAATATTAGATTTTGTAAAATAAATAATATAAACATTAGCCAAAAAGAAAGGTAATAAAAATTTGGTGTGATAGAATATTAATATAATTACATTAAAAATAAAAAATGCAATAAAATACACGAAAAAATATTCAATTTTCTGTAAACAAGGGGGCCGTAGTGGCTCAAAATCGCTCACAAGAAACAACTGTTTTAAGTGTTAGAAATATTTTTTCAAATAAACCTGCCGAGGGGCAAGTCCAGCTCAACTTCAACTTGCCCCTCTAATTATATTGGTACCCGAAACTGATTGTTTTATTGTTGTTGTTTTTTTTTTCTTTATAAAAAAGGAACCTTTCACAAATGACCCAAGTTCCTTCTTATTGTACATCTGGCAAGTTAAGCATGTCATCTCATGCTTTCTGATTTCGTTTTCATACTGGAGCTTTTTAATTTTTTTTTTTTACATATATTTTGTTTAATTAATTTTTAAACAGTTTGGCTATTAAATTTTTCCTGAAAAAAAATTAACTAGCTTGACGGAACAGTAAATATCGTGACTAACTTGCCCAGCCAATTTTCAACTTTGACGGGCAAGTGGGCATTTGTATGTTTAACACCGCTTTTTAAGGTATTTTTGTAAAGTGAAATCATTTACATTTGTACTTGTAAAATGTATTTGCGCACTCTGAAGTTTCTTGGTGGAAAATATCCATGAAAGGAAAATAATTGTTATATCTGATGTTTATTCTGTGCAATTTTACAGCGAATTTTGTGATTGCTTGGTAAAGCAATGAGTAGTTCTAAAACAAGTCATGTAGCTTGAACAAACCCTGGAAGTTACAATAACAGATATTGTGGATATTGTATGATTGAGACAAGTCTAAGTTATTCATTTGACATCCTCTTTAACGTTTCCATAGTTCACTGTGACAACTCTTGAAATATAAACGATCTAACCTGACCCACGTGGGTCAAGTTAGGAAACCACCATACCAAATATGAAGACAGTGGGTCAAAGGAATCTTAAGTTATTTTGGCGTACAAGCTTTCTTCAGTCAAGGCCCTGTAACCTTGACCTTTGACCCAATGACCTAAAAATCAATATGGGTCATCTACTCATCGTGACTAACCTCGATGCTAAATATGAAGACTGTGGGTCAAAGGAATCTCAAGTTATTGGGCGGACAAGCTTTCTTCAGGCAAGGGCCCTGTGACCTTTGACCCAGTGACCTCAAAATCAAAATGGATCATCTACTCATCGTGAATAACCTCCATGCTGAATATGAAGACTGTGGGTCAAAGGAATCTTAAGTTATTGGGCGGACAAGCTTTTGAAAGTCAAGGCCCTTTGACCTTGACTTTTGACCTTATAATTGATAGGGATCATCTACTATTCATGACTTATTTTTAATATGAAGATTGTGGGTCAAAGGAATCTTAAGTTATTGGGAGGACAAGTAAAAACCGACGGACGGCCGGACGAGGAGACGGCTGGACAAGCTGATTCCAGTATACACACACCGTACAATCAAATGGGGACCAGCAGTTCAAACGTCGACAGCTGTAACTTCGTTGTGCAGGGTTATAACCATTCCCATTTTTTATTTTTTGCAAGATATCTCAAAAGATAATGACCATGGAATGTTGCTATAGGATACCGAGGTCCATCACGTTCTTCGTGTACATTTTTTTCTATATGTATTATGGCCAAATATTTACTACTTTGAAAGTCCGCCATCTTGGAAGCGTGTACATAGTTTTCTAAGTCATCATCGTCATCCGTTTATTGTTGTAAATATCGTCATCATTATTTTTATTATGAGCATTACTTTTCATCATCATCATCATCATCAACAACATCATCATCATCAACATCATCATCATCATCATCATCATCATCATCACGTGTATGTATATACTTAGTGTAATGCCAAATAATAAACCAAAGAAAACCTTGGAATATTCTTTATCTAGTACAAACAAACCCGGGGTCTTTATTTAAAAACAGTATAATTAAACTGTCTGTGATATAAACCATAGTATATTAATTTGACAGGTATTGTTCATTAAATCCCATTAAACACATGTTCGCCTGCTATCATAGTCATAAACTATTATTTTTTGATCTTAATTTTGATCGTCTATTTAGTTATTTATCAAATACTTTTAACCTCAACAATAAGGCGTTTAAATAATTTTGAGATGGAAACAAAAAATTGGCGGGAAAGAAAAACGCGACATAAATTTTGACAGGATAATTTGGCAAAACTACCGAGGTCATGTACGGTCATTTATTATTTTACAATTTGTTATCTTTACACGTGTGATTTTCATGCAGGCTATATGGCAGATAGGAATAAAGATAAAAAGAAATCTTGGCTTAAAATATAAATAATTTAAAATAAATTTTTCGAAAAAAAAATAATTTTTCAAAAACACAAATCATTACGACAATGTTTAGGTTTTATTATTTTTAGCTCTGTTCAATCCTAAAAGGGGCCAATTGAAATGATATAAGCAAATTAAAGTGTGACTATCACAAGGATGCTAAAGACTAAATTTGAAGTAAATTTCAGAAGAGATGAATGTTGACACATGACAACGGACGAGGCGCCCTTCTTTGATACTAATAGCTCACCCTGAACCTTCGGTTCTGGTGAGCTAAAAGTTATGACAGAACAGAACTAAATAGTTATCATGGCACAAACATGCTCATCGCCAATACGTTGTTTCAATTACAAAACTATTTTGCGAAGAAAAAAACTTCGATTTTTACGGGGAAAAAAAAAATATAAAATAGAACTTTAAATGGTACGAAAGGAAAAGTCAAATAAAATACATTAGGCTTAAAAAAGGACAAATTGTTGAACAAATACTTTGACACGGAAGAAAAATAACAAATACTGCATATTTTAAATGTTTTAATCTATTTTACAGATCTATAAACATCGAGATTACTTTGACTTCTCTTTTACAAAACAAATAAAATAATTGGCTCATTTATCAATTTTTTAAAGGAATTATTATTTTTTAACATTTTTTATTTTATTTCAATAATTTGTAGGGTTTCATGATGCACTGACGTTGTTAAGATCACGTGGTGACTTTCCAGATGCATTGGCGGAGAACCTCAAGTGCCATTTCATGCACAAGCGGGCACCTGACTAAAGCGTCCGACCTCTCGTAAGCAAGTAGGAAAGCTTTTTCTCGCATGAAAGAATTCAAAACCCCTTGACGGGATGTGATCCCATAGCGGTTATGGACAAAAAGATTTGAAGTCAACGATCTTAACCAGTCGGTCAAAGAGACCAGCAATTTTGTTACAACTTACAAAAAAATATATTCCTTAAAAAATTACGTGACTTGTATCAAAAGTGCATATTAATTCACTAAATTGACAAATGGTTTCGAATCAGCAGTTTGTTATATATCAAGAAGTATTTTACATATAATAACCACAAATTACATGTATATGCATTAGATACAGTTTTTGCTTTAAATATCAAGCAATTTGCATATTCAATTATGTAATGTGCAAAAACTGCCCACATGTAAATTGCATAAATTACATGAGGCTTTAATATTACAAGTAATATGCAAAGAATAACCAACAATCTCAAATAATTATTATGAAACAATAATTTGTTTACAATTACAAGAAATGTGACAAGTAATTTGCATATTATTACAAGTAATTTGCATATTATTAACAAGTAATTTCCATATTATTACAAATAATTAGCATATAATTACAAGTAATAATTTATATCTCAACAAATTTATTTAAAAAAGCCAACTTTTTATTTAAACAACACAAAAATACGTGCTAAATGACACAATTTTAACAAAGAGCACAAAAAAACAACAACAAAACAACAAAGTGACAATGTAAAAAAACTTATAAAACTTTTATCACGCGGTAGTAGATAAAAGAAAATGTGATAAAACGGTCAACACATCTCCAAGGATAGGTTCTGGCACTTTTTCGTCCTTGGAGAATGATATATGAAATTGAAATATAAAAAAAAAATAACCTTTAATACTCCCTTTAAATGACTTATTGTTACTGTTAATAAGAAAAGAAATATAATCCTAAGCTAATTAATCATTTTTTCGCCATTTCCCTCAGAGATATAACAGATATTTTTGAAAACATAAATAACATTTTGACCCGATTGGTTGTTTATATCTGGAAAAGAAATAATGAAAATGTATCAACTGTCAGATCATAAATCAAGCGTTATTAAAGCCAAAACGCGCGTACATCGTTGAAGTCTGTTAGATTACAATATGTTACATAACCTCAACGTGACATCAACACCTGTCACATCCATCGGATGTTACACCTGAAGACTCGCCACCTGACCTATTTCAATTTGTGAACAGCAAACAAAAATTGTAAAATAAACAAGAGGCCCAAGTTGGCCTGTATCGCCCACCAGTCATAAGCAGGAAAGAAGATAGAAAATTATGCATTCATAAAATGAGGAGACCATTTTGACCACAAAAGCGCGATCAAAAATAGTTTACAGATGTTTTCTAGGCAATGCTGAAAAACAAATATCGTAGCTTTGGGCCTTTTAGTTTAGTGAGAGTTACATGATTGAAAATGTTAGATGAATTTATTTAACCAAAAATATAAAACAGGACTACCTCATTTTTACCAAAGGGCAATATGACGTTTGTATAGATTCAGTATTAAATACCACGATGTACTTATAAAATATAAAAGCACGCGCCATTTTAGTGTCAGGCAGAAGTTTACATAAACATCTTCTTTACTTTATTATATAGCTTTAAATGAAATATTGATGAAATAAAATGCATATTTTCATTTTCTGTATTTTCACTGTAAAAATATGTTTCACTGCAGTGAAACATATTTTCTGTATTCTCACTAGTGTCTTGCTGGACTACTTTATTCTAAATTCAGCCAATACACAAAAAATAGAAGGAAAGCTTTCAAATTGTAATGAAAAATGTATATAATAAACAGAAATTTCAAGTTTATACCACAGCTACCGCCACTCATGAAATATTTATTTTCATACCACTCAGTGAAATAAATCCTGTATTTATAGAAAAAAACTTGAATATCCTCTATTTATTTATATGTTTTATGAACTGTGACAGATGGCTTATTTGCCATGAATTACATCATAACAACTTATTTATTATATCTGTTACTATTTAACCTTAGGCTCTTAACAAAAAATACAATGTCAGAAATAATTTGATTATAGTGTGTTTTTATATCTAACGAACATCATTAATACAAACAAAAAACAAACAAAAAACAAACAAACAAACAAGATGACGTCACATCAAAATAGTAATTTATAAGACCCACCAAGACATATTCTTTTTATGTCTATCAAAGAGTATTTGTATACTTCTTGTACTAAAAATTTTTCTCGCTATAAAAATGAAATCTGAAAGATATTTTTTTTCCATAATTACGTCACAGTTTCAAAAATATAGTTGTCGGGTGGGTCTGTAAAGCTTTGAACATACTTGGCGAATAAAATGACCTTTTATTAATACTACATGTATATTATATGCTTGTGGATACAATGTTATATGACGCAGAAAACAGTCTTTTGAATACATGATTAAAAAATTTTATTAACCAAATTTTCAAACCTCTTAAATCTAGCACGCAGTATATAAACTCTCACTTTCATCAAATCCTTTTTGCACGAAAAATACTGACCGTCAGCGGCATGTTTTCAGGTTTAAATGTTAAGCAAGTATCACAATTATCATGGTACTCTCGGTGAATATCGTTCAGTATGAAAAGAGAATTGTAAAAATATCTATCCTAACTACTTTGAAATAGACTATACATTCATTGATAACGTCAGTCGTTGATTGACCGTGCTTTTCCAAAGTTCATTCCCTTTTGGCTGGCTCCCCCTGTGAAACCATACTGTACCCAATTACCGTTTGTCCTGAAAGAAAAAATGGTTGTTCGCTTTTAATAACCGATAGATGTGAAGGACTTTTTTTTAGAAAGAAGCATAATTATCGTGGAGTACTTAGCCGGATTGAAAAGTACGCGCTTTCTGCGCCCTAAAAAGAAGCCCCTCGAAAAATAATAATGTTCATCTGCGCCCAAATAAGTAGTCCCTCGAATAAAGATAATGTTCAAACTAAATAGAATGTGTAACCATAACAAAGTGTGGCCTGTTAGTTACATATGCTTACTATAAATCGCTATTTAACGCACTCGTGAGGGAGCGGTGACCGAGTGGTTAATGTGTCTGCATCTCAACCCAGGAATCATGGGTTCGAGCCATAATCGGATCACGATCATGATTCCTCATATGACACCAGTACTGGTTAGTTCTAGGAGGCGAACTAGACATTGATTTATATAAGTTGCAAGAACTTGTTTCGCAAATCGAGCTAAAATAAAAATGTTTAACTAAACGCAGTCGTGATTGGATTACTACGCACGTAATTCCAAGCAGACATAAAAGTAGTTCATCGCTGGTAACATCATAAATTAGGAACATATAAAATTCTTCATTGTAAACATTTATCACATAACGCCACTAGTTTAACAAAAAAGGATACAATTACATTTCTTAAATAAATATAACCCTCGTATATCAAATATGAAAAACAGAAACACAAAAAGTATCTCTTTTTTCAAAAAGCATCTTACCTGAATCTAAATCTTTAGAAAAAAATGGAACATTATTATCTATCAAAATTGTGTTTTTGAGACCCAAATGAGATTAAACCTGTCAAGTAAATATATATTGTTTCCAAACCTGTCAACAGGAAATGAGGAGAACGATATCAAAAGTAAAATTAGAAATCGGAATGTGAAAGGCCACTTTAAAATATCTACCAAGAAAAACATACAGTAGCATGTACAATGTTATGTTTTTTAGCCAAAGTTGTATGTTATGTTTTTTAGCCAAAGCTGTGAGGATAGGTTTTTTTTTTTTTTTTTTGGGGGGGGGGTGGGGTTGTTGTTGCTTTTTCTAGCATAACATGCGATATGATTTAATCATGTTGCGCCGTATTAAGTTCAAGGGAGGTAACTGAAAGAATGCTTTACAAGGGAGAGCACCAGATCCTGAAGGAGTCGGAAACAAGTTTGTTTCAAAATTTGTAGCAATGCGCGGTGACGGGAATTTTATCATCTAGCTGCCCTCGCGAGAAAGTTAGGTTACATAAAATACTAGTATTTAACTTTGATATAGTGAATATCTTATTTTACAGGGAACATTAAAACACAAAACATTTACCAAAATATGAAATTTGATATTTAATATAATTCTGCACAGTCAATGTAGACTTTTAAACTGTAATGGGTACATAATTCAAGTTTTTTATATCTACACCCCTTTACAACAACAATGAACAATTCCAGATAAAAAACAGGACTAGTCCATTATTCAAATCTGGCATTGTAAAGGTTTAAAAGTATCATTAAAGGTATCCCTTATAATAAACTTGGATGTAAATGAAGTAAAAATAAAGTTACCAGCGTGTAATGTTTGTTCATCAAAGTTTCTAGGATTATGTTGAGATTCTCGGGGTCCTAACGTTGGTCCAGTGTAACCATTCTTCTGTGCCTAAA
>NW_026853353.1:0-81043 GCF_026571515.1 Ruditapes philippinarum
GATTTTAAATATTGAACATCTCTCTTAAATATGGAAATCAAAACTGCAAAAGATATCAAATTTCTAATAAAAAAGGACAAATATAGTAGTCAAATGCGCGAAGCTTCTGGTTTCAAAGTACTTAAACAACACGAGATCAGTTCAGTGTATAAAGCTATATATTTATGGTCTTTGGACAGCAAAACTAATGTTAATGTTTATATAATTAATTTCTTTAAATAGGTACATAAAATATGAAATAAAAGAAAGTTGTTTGTTAATTTTAGTAAAAATGAGTTAATCATGTACCATTTGATAGCCGAACCAACTACATGCAGTATTAGAAGGGGATTATTTTACTCTGATGTTCGTAATTATATGTGTTAATTAGCAGACACATTCTCGATCTGTTACAACTTTTTCAAATAATTACCATTAGGTTATGAAAACAATGTAATTTTAAAGTTTTTAAATTTGTACAAAAACGTTCAATTAATATGGCTTTTTACAAACACGCATGCAGATTCATGTTTACTTCAATGAAAAGTTTGAAAATGTATTTAAATATTAAACTTTGTAAAGTTAACAACAACAACAAAAAAACGACAACAAAAAACTATTACAAAATTACAAACGGCACTTGCAAATTACCAAAACAGGAGGTCAAAATATGCAAAAAGCCATTATTGCGTTAGCAAAGCCGTAGAAATATAATGAAAAATACTGCAAAATCGGTCATTAAACGCATATAATGTGAACATTATAACTATTATTTTTGAATCTCTTTACTTTTCTTAATAGCTCAGTTCATTGTTATCAGATTTGATTTCTTGAAATATTTTGGATCATCTGAAGGCTTGCAGCCTTGACATAAAATGTATGTTCAAGTACTCTACTAAGACTTTTTCCGAAATTCAGTTTAACATTTTGTACACCATTTTTTTGCTAACAATATTTTAGTCTTTGCCATCTGTCAGACTCTACCTAAAGTTTATAACCTTATAAAGGTTGGGTGTTGTTTCTCTAAATTTCGGAACTTTTAGAAATACATAGTATAAGAAAAACAAAATTAAAATTCTAAATAAACTAATTCCCTGCATAAAATATTGTACATGCTGAATTTCCCGAGATGTTTGTGCTATGAATGAACATTGTTTACATGAATACATCATTTAAAATATACATACAGTAAACTCTGCTTATAACGATATTCAGGGAAGCACCGAATTTCTCTCTATCCGGTTATCGTTATATCCGAGAGGCCACCAATTTGAAAACAAGAGGCGGGACTGCAGCAACAAAATCGTTATCAGCGGTTTATCGTTATCAGCGGAATATCGTTATAAGCGGCATATCGTTATGAGTGGTTTATTGTTATAATTGATATCGTTATCAGTGGAGTTTACTTTAAAAGCGTATAAAATACAAGCTCCCCGTACACGTCATACTTCGTAAACCCGATGTATATAGTCGGTAGATCAAAGTCACACAGGAGAGTTATTTTCGGGGTATATAATTATCTGCATCAGCTGTTAACATTGACCCAAATCTTATAATCTTAACATATCTATGATGTTGTAGATTATATCTTACTACATGTATATAATACCATAAAGCAAAATTCAAAGTTTTCAATATTGATAGCATTGTGAAGTCCCCCATACTATATAAGAATAAGACAAATTAATAAAACATAAAACAACACTTAAACTATAAATAATCTGATACATCTGGAAAAAATATCTATCCAATTTAAAGGCCCGTTATGATACCATTTTAATTTCACAAAATATTTTATGTTTGGTATTCTGTTACAGATTTCATAGAAAATACTCATTTGCCATACAGAGGAACTATCTTTTGCTTCCAACTGATATATTTATTTGAAATGAGTTTTTGTATGGAATTCAAACAACTACTTCAAGTTTGCTTACATTGTGATACTTTTACAACACTTTACTGCATGCTATTTTCGTCGGTTGTTAAACATGTTACATGCTCTAATATTACACTATTAAAACATTGTCAAATTTCTAAAGAATTATAAAAATGTGTATCTGAGGTATAATGTGCCTTTAAAAAAATGGCCGCCAGAGCGACATCTATGTAGAAAAAACCTCCACTTCGCATAAATTAAGGTGATGGCCAGTGACCATAATCTTCAAGAATTTTCCTGTGACCGGAAGTGTACACGTGACTTTCACCGGTGGAAGGGGTGATGCAGGGGGTCCCGGATACGTGGCGCAGTCAGTGCCGATGTTGTTGGCAGAATCTTGACGCGTTCCGGAAATCAGCAAACGCAAGTTAGCGTTTCTGTAATCTGATAAAAAATTTTTTTATAGACTTGAATCCGACATCCCCAATATGAAATTGCGAATGAAATAATTGAACGGGTATCTGTAAACAGATCGGAAATGTGAAAAAGCGGGGTTTGAATATTGTCAACCAGGCATACTATTTTAAACATCTTGTTTATAAATTATAAAAAAGCATTTGGAACTTTATGTTAATTGTGACAATTATTTGGTTAATAACTTACTAAATCGCTTATTGTTGTTGAAGTACAAAATGACGTGAGACACTTCTGCTTCGTTCTCAAATTCCATTCCCCAGGCTGATTGATAGTCTTCAGTATGGGCACATCTTACATTACCGGTGTTGTCGCGATTGCCGTCAGCAGCCAAATCAGCCGAGAGTGCAATAACCCTTGTATAAGTTGACGTCTGCCAAACATCAACTGCACCAATCTGCCGGTCGCCTGTTTAATGTATAGAATACAGTTAGGACCATCATGGTTAGAGGGCGACAATGGGATATAACGATGACGACAATACTATTATCGCGTTGTCGCCATCGCGGTACTATACTCTAAATCGCGTTGTCGCACTGTCGTATGTTCGCATTATCGTCATTGCACTATCGCATTGTCGTAACGTTTAACTACGATGGCCCTAACGGTGTTCCATCCGTAATAATGTAATTTTTGCCAATGAGATAATTTGACTCTACGAGCACAAACATTAAAGGTATATCTCATTGTAAATTGAAATGTTTATTATTTCAAGAATAATAATTAATTCACTTAAATTCCTATTTCATACACAGATAAGGAGAAATTACATGAATATTAAATTCTATTTATCACATATCCAAAATAAAGATTGTGCTTAAATTGAAAAAGAATCATTTTTCAATGACGCGCCTATAGTGTCACGCTAATGGAGTCGAAAAATCGACACGGCTATGTGATAAACTAACTGTCGTAACTGTCCAATATAGTATAATTATATTGAACTCAGCAACAAAATCGCTAGGGTATGTGATAAACTTGTTTAATTTTTAATAAACTGTTAAACTGTTTATTTTCAATCCAAATTATATTAAGAAAGTCCGAAATAAGTTATGGTATAGTTCTTAGTAGAATTAATTCGGATCTTTTTATCGTTAACAGCGTTTATCATTGACCTTACAAAGGGAGCCAGACGTATATAACTGTCCAAAATAGTATAATCATATACTCAAAAACGTCCAATATGGAAATATATTGGATAATCATGCGGAACAATAAAAAAAAATAATACAAACTATTGAATACAAACCTTTATAATATACAGTCCAATTTGATTCCGTTGCTGATATGTCACTTGGTATCCATGGACCGGGATTGAGCAGCTCGCAAGACTTTGTGACAGAATTATAATTCACAGTCTCACATCCGACCATATTCTCACACATAGCGAGGCATTCTGTTTTCTCCAGCATTAGTTTGACTTGAGACACATTCGCGAATCTCCAGCTATTTGATTTAATCCCCAAATAATTGTTCCAGACTGCTGTTGTTAACGACAGGTGCATGAAAAGTATAAAAAGACAAATACAGGGTTTTGTAATGCAACTTTCGACCAATTTCAATTTCATGATTGCTTGGATAAAAAAAAGTACTCTTTTAACAAACGAAAAAATGTTACAGTATTATCGTTCAGAACAATGTCGTGTTTCCGTCAGGAACATCCAGTGCGTACGTAATCACGTGAACAAATGAAAAACCCAACACAAACTACCACTGACACATAATCAATAGTTGAGCGCGTCAATCGTTTTTAGTTCACCTTTTTGGAAACACCAGTAAAAGAGCTAGTCCAGTCTGCACATTTGTGCAGTTAGATCGGGCTTAAACTTCAGTTTTCCTTTTGGATTTCTCCTATATTGATAATAGACTTTTGTGGAAATTGGGGAAAAAGACCATTTTTCACAAATTCACACCAGACTAGTTTGATAAAGGATATTCATATTTTTGTTTCTTGCTTTAAATTTGGGACTTATTTTGATCGACTGGCATGAAAATAAACATTTAACGAGTAGCGGTAGCCACGACTGAAAAATTATCATTTTCAAGCCATGAGATGAAACTAAAAATCTATTATTTATAGAAAACTATTTAACTTTTTTGACCTTACGATTCAAAAGGCTTTCCCGTTAGTTATATGTTTTGCTGAATTTAAAAGAAAGTATTCCGGCAAGATTTCATTGAAAATGAAGAAAAGTATGTTTTACTGCAGTGAAAATATATTTTTTACATTGAAAATATAGAAAATAAAAATTTGCATTTAATGTCATCAACAGATCACAATATTTCATTCATAAATATATAATGAATATCAATAGTTAACTCTACGGAAGAGCATTAGTGCCAGGTGTATGTTTTTTATTAACTCGAAATTTCGAGTTACTAACTCGAAATTTCGAATTACTAACTCGAAATTTCGAGTTACTTATCTCGAAATTTCGAGTTACTAACTCGAAATTTCGACTTACTAACTCGAAATTTCGAGTTACTTATCTCGAAATTTCGAGTTACTACCTCGAAATTTCGACTTGACTAACTCGAAATTTCGACTTACTAACTCGAAATTTCGAGTTACTTATCTCGAAATTTCGAGTTACTACCTCGAAATTTCGAGTTACTAACTAGACTAGACTAGACTAGAATCTTATGCGTCGTTTGTCGTTTATACGTGCAACATTTTTTTTTTGAAATATTTAAAAGCTTAGCCTGGTGTAAATATTGATCAATATTTCAAAACTATTGATGCTATAGAAGTGTAATATTAATGTTTAATGCAAAAAAGAGAGAAAGAATTGTAACGGAATGCCTCTGATACCATATTCAATACTGTACATGTATATCGTTTGTCACAGCACAAACGGAATGCTATCTTTAAATTCTCATATCAATTTAACCTAATTTGTTAGTTTGTTGATGAGCAATCAATATGCTAATCAGTGAATGAAGCACGTACGTGTCTCATTTAAGTTTCATCTCATTATGCGGTGA
Source organism: Ruditapes philippinarum (assembly GCF_026571515.1). Taxonomy (NCBI): domain Eukaryota; kingdom Metazoa; phylum Mollusca; class Bivalvia; order Venerida; family Veneridae; genus Ruditapes; species Ruditapes philippinarum. Next base: position 5,315 of record NW_026853353.1, read on the forward strand.
TTTGCCTTTGTGTTGTCGCAAGGTCGAACCCATATAGGCCAGTACGTCTGCGCAATTACTGGTTTGGTTGTACAGGCCGCATCAGGGGTGAATTTTCAATCTGAATCTTTCTCGACGTGTCTTTCATTCAGTGGTGGTAAATGGAAGCGACAAAAAACGGCTGTTGTTAGCGCCATCCTCCCGAGTTAGTTATGACAGGTCAACCAATCATCTGACTTCACCTAAACCTGTCGTGTGGCTCTTTCGCGACGTGGACGCCTCCGATAGGATTTAGAAGGAATTAATTTGCCTTTGATGTTTCTTTCCTAAACAGAAAGATCGATGTACGAGGCCGATATCAAACTTACACACCGTCACACAACTTACACAACTATTGGCTTGAGCAATGGCTGCATGGTCCGAGCATTTGATATTTTGCACAAAGATTTTTTTAACACAGCGCAAATACAGGTAAAAAGCTTGAGTCAACGTTCTGCTTAAGAATAACATGAATCTTATGAAATTCTAACTGGATATATCTAATTTGAATAAAGTTACGAATAAAATGAGTATAGGAAGCTGCGTTCCCTTTAACAGGTCAAATAAAGTTGGTTTAAAAAACACACACAAAAAAACTGCCAGTTGTTGTTAATGATACTATGTATTCATATTGTGTGTTCACCTATGTGTGTATAGTTTTAAACATAACATAATCTACTTTGTGTTAAGTCAAAACATGTTTATTCTATATTTACAAAAATAATATGAAGCAATTATCAATATTTTATTAATACATGTATGCCATTTGTCAATATCAAAGTGAATGGGTCTGTATTGAAAGTTATGTAAAAGAATGAATTATTAGTTTAAACAATATGTTATTTATAAACATTACATTTACATGATAATGGACGAGTAATAAATTGTACGGATTGAGTAGGAAGCTTGAAAAGCTTTTTTTTTAGAAACTCACTCCGTAAGCACTATCCCAAAGAGTATATAAACAATGGCAACAATTAAATATGCAATGAGGCAGCATTAATGAATATTAATATGTTGATAGTATTTCGTTTCAGACATTGCATCAGACCACGAAATACGTGTCTGTATATTTCTGGCAAATGTGAGATAAATGTTCCAATATTCTTGCATATCAGACTGGCGTTTCCGTAAGTTTTACCCATGCCGGAAATTTCATCTGGCATGGGGGGTGCCAGATGAGTCGCGTGCTGAACAATGGCACGCTGGGGATGACGTCATTTTACCGTTAAGAATGAAGTTGTAATTCATACGCTGTTGTAAGAAAGTAGTTACGGTTTAAATGATATAAATTTTTATTGAAACTAAAGATAAAGAATTTAAAGTACAATGGAATATGGTAGAATATGCAAGAAAAAATATCTAACATATGTTTGCGGTTCAGATCGGAATATCCATCCCTCGGTCACCCGCCCATGGGCGGTAATTTGGCAAGCCTCGTTACCGCCCAATGGGCGGGTCACCTCGGGACGGATATTCCGATTCGAACCGCAAAATGTGACAGATATTATTATTATATAATAATTACATTTGTATAGCAGATAATAAAGTGTTCTAGAACAAAATATAATTGTTCTTTATACATGTTATACAAAATTTTATACTAAATCACTTAAAACTTTATTAACATTCTTTAAAAAATATTTCTAAGAATATCCAGATAATACATTTCTAGTGTTTCTATATAGATATTTGAAATACAATGTACTTATTGGAAACGTACAAATTGCAGACCAATCCACTTAAAGTACTTGCTGTCACTATTGGCAAGTTTTGAATTACATTTACATACAAGATTACTTTAAACTTGTTGTGTAGCTTTCTTTGTAAAAGAATGCCCTATTTCCGAAAAATCAGCTTTGACTTTTCGCCGGTTGAATAGAAAGGTTTTTTTTTCCCGATTTGATTTTTTTGGTACAATTTTTATGTTCTGTGCATTTTCTAGAACGTTTAAGTTGTTATGGGTTTTGTGATTTAAAGTCGTTATTATGTGATAACTGTTATCTTTTCATAAAAAGCATTCGTTTTTGTCATACTGTGAACTTATGCCAGAAGAACCGCTTAGATTATTAATTTTATTTATTTATTATGACATTAAAAATGACTCGAATAAATGAATCTTAAATGTGTCTTAACTTTGATGTGCTGTCTATTAATTTGTATTCAAAAATTCAATGCAGGGATGTTGGAATAATTGCTAAGTGCATTCAATAAAAATCACCTTGTTTAAAATTTTGTCTCCAGATTTTTTTATGACAGTTATAAAACGATTGCATTTTTTTATAATTTTTAATTACACTTAATGTTATCTTTGTCCGAGCATTGGCAGGTCTATTTTCCTCTTGTTTTACATAACCAAGTCTGTCTGGCAAGATCAGACATCTACACGTGCAAAAGATAGACCTCATAACGGATTTTCTTTTGTGTAACAGGTCTATCCGAAAATATAGACCTGCCACAAACAAAAGAGGAGGTGTGTAACAGAGATAAATCAGCTAAATGCCAAACATTTATGCATAATTACTTCAAAGTCTATAAATGACTGACAAAGTCATGGACTGGACATGACCAACTGCAAATGACCTCTACTACTCTACAGGGCAACACCTTACGGGAGACAAACGTTATTGGTTGCTCCAGAGAGGTTAATTCTTTTTGAATTTTTACTTTAGGGATAAATATTACTGTTAAGTGGTAATTGCTCTGGCGCTCTGCAGAGGTTACACTGTGTTCACAACCATTATATGACTGAACGTACAAGTGTGACCTTTGACCTCAAGTGCTTGCATGCAACATGTTGACATAATTTCTAACGCATTTTATGACGGGCTATTTTAACTATGCCCAAGTATAACAGAATTGCCACCAATTCACTCCTATGAAAAATTATTTTCAAACTTTGAGCTGGGAGCCTGGTTCTTGGTGTCACACATTGTCATCATGTAGATGAATTTTATGCAAATCTGGAAAACAAAGTGACCCCTCGCAAGCATTAATCACAACAAAATTACAAGAGAATTTCAGACTCGGTTTGATTGAGTCTGTACATGAAGTTACACCGCATGTTCTTCTTCAGTTACACAAAAATAATAACAAAACAATGACTTTTTTATTTAAAATTTATTCACGTTGATAATAAAGTTTTAAGTTGTTTTTATTTTATTTACATCTGGTTACGCAAGGGGGAAACACTCTGATTAATCCATGTAAAAATAAAACATCATTATCTCCCCTAGAATGAACAAATACATTTTGATAACAATCTGCCATAAAAACACAGGCTAATTGCACAAAGATTAGCATTTCATCGAATTGGAAAAAAGTACTTTTAGAGAAATGCCTGTAATTGTGTCAAAATCAGTTTCAAAAATAATGCATTGAAGTATACCTTCTGGACAGTTCAGAAATGTGTTCATTCTATATCAATAATGTATCAAGGAAACACATAAAATATGAATTAATTATATTTATGTTTTGAAAAATCATATGTAACATTTGTAAATCAGCTTTGTTTTCACTGAATATTATACAGAAACTTTAAGCTGCTTATATAATTGAAAACAGATCGTATGCAAACACCTGTCCTATTGATACTAGCAATCACAGGCTTTTAGTTATAAGTTTTTGATGATAAAAAAACTGAAAATTTAACATGGATTTTGTCTTGTTAAATTTTTCAATCGTCTTTGCTGACTGACGGGCTGTGTTTTTAAAAAATAAAATAGAGACTTGTATTTAACAAGTATTTTACTTCAAAATAAACTTAAAATTTCCAAAATCAGATAATAAATGGTAAAGCTTCAAGGCTTTTTGTAAAGTAGTAAGGTATCTGTTTTTGAAAAGGCATTTTACACTTAGCGCCATCAATGTACCTTTATCTGCTGGGCGACAATACATTTAAGCGTTTATATATGGTTAACTAGGAGTTTCTGATCCTCTAAATTAAAGTCTCTGAGGCAATACATTGGATGCAGTCACTTGGGTATAAAATAAATAAAAGCTTTATTACGCATTTTTTGTTAAAATATACAAATCCATGATTAAGTGTATGTGTCTGTAATCATACCACTTTTTATAAGAGAAAATCTAATTATGCATGTTATCAGTAGGATATCAATATTTTAATCACATCATTTACATTAAACAAAAATTCTAAGCACATCTGCAGCAAATAATTCTAGTTTTATTTAATACAGAAAACACACAGACTGGATTTACTTTTAGCAACAATCACCACATGAAGCTTTCAAAGATTTTTTTACATTTAGAGCTAAAATAATACTTAAGGTCACCTTAACAATAGGCTTGAAAACTAATATATTTATTACTAGCATAACTGCAGATGAAAAAAGCTTGAGGTGTGTGATCAGTTGGCACATGCATTGTGTCTGATCATAGTCAGCACATATTCTGAATTTTTTGCTAAAAATTAGGAATGCTTTTGTCCAGGTTGAAAGATAAAAGAATAAGTCCATTAAATTCTAAAAATATTAAGTGTAGCAAAAGTATAACAATGTGTTCACACAACATAAGACATGAAAATTAACATACAGATCTCCAGGCTCCTTATTCACAAAAATTTAAAGATCAGGATCAAATCCAAAAACCCAAATATTCTCCATTGTCTCATATATTAAATATTTTATATTAACTTAATTAAAATGGAATATGAAATTTTAGAAGAAATCTATTGTTGTTTTTTTTTTGTTAGAAGATATGGGCATTTTACAGTTGATCCAAATATTGGTCTTGATCCTAAAATTAAACCTAATTATGATCCAATTATTTTTGTATTTGTTTTGTTATTTGTCAATTGTATCCCATAAACGGTTTGTTTCTTTGCAAATCCGCAATTGTACCATTTAATTCTGGAAAATACAATCAATTTTAGTTGTATAAAACAATGAAAATATTATCAGGATCATTTCAGGGGGTCCTGATCTTTTCTTAGTGAACACTGGGACGGGTTATAAAACACTTCTGACATTTGTCTCGCATCTCAGGATTCCCATTGGTTTCTGAACAATGAAACACCCGAGAACTGAGTTTGAGCATAGAAAATTTCTTCATTTTTGTTGAACAAACAATTTTAATATTCCTTCACTTACAATTCATACAAATATAAAATATTACATATGTACAACTCTTTTACAGTTTCCTTCAACCTAGATTTACTCCAATGGAAAATTTCTTATTTCAATATAATGCTCATTATGCTTGAATAATTTTTAAAATTGTCAGATGCAGTCAAACAAATCTATTATATACAATGACCAACAGACTGTGTCATTTAATAAAACTTTCACAGAGCAAAAGAAAATATCTTACTTTACAAAACATTCTCAATTCTTTAAAATCATCCAAATTGAGCACAACAATTTCTCTCAAATATGACGTCAAAAAATGTACTGAGCAAATCAGTTCATTAAATGTTAAAAACTGTTTTCAATTTTATTTATACATTTTACAACAAAAATTCTATGTTCCAAATTTAAAAAGATGAAAATTTACAAAATTTCTTTACAATATCTACTTAGGAAATTTATCTAAAGAATGTACATGTACCATCAAATATGAAACAAGAAATTGCAACAAGTAATTCCTAACAGTGCTATATCAGCATTTATCCAAAATGTGTAATTTGTACTCAATACAGAATTACTGACTTGTAAAAAACAAACTGCTCCCTCAATTTTTTTCTTCTGTATAATGAACAGTAAAACTATGTACCACATTTTTCTCATGCATGCCTCTCAAACATTTGGTAATAAAAAACTTACATTAATTACAGAAAGGACTGTCACAAAATAAAACAACACATAAAAATATTGCACCGCTATCTTCTCGCTTTCTGTTTAGAACTGGATTTTGTGCTGCCTCCACCCAGCCAGCCCGCCAACATTTCAGACATGTCTGGTAAACTGGACTTATCATTTAAAGCTTTCATCTGGGACTGCATCTCCTGAAATAAGAGAGATATTATTTTTCACTTGGCTTACTGTGGTTGAAATCTTTGTTAACCCAAATTTGTTTGATTTTCTGATTTTTTACAAAATTACATCAACATAGCATAACAATGTTGAATAATGAAGGCAATAACAAACTCCAGTGGAATTTAATGTTTTAAAAATATCAACATTTAAACATGTTTTAATTTTATAGTCTACCTCAGTACAAACACTATATACTGGAAAATGGGAATGACGTAAGAATGTCTTGTGGAAGCATATAAATTGGCGCAACGTCAAAAAACTTAATAATTTAATGCTGAAAGTTAAGAGGTACTCTACTGAGGGAAAGCTCAAGGGGAATGTGACAAAAAGTGATTGCCAATTTCAAATACAGGTAAAAAGTATTCAACACGCTCTTAATTATTTAATTGCCATAAAATTCATATTTGCCCTTTCCAAATATGTAAGAATTCATTTGTTTCTGTTTTAAAGTAAGTAAGAATTCAAAAATTATGTTATGTTGATGAAAAAAACAACAAAAAAAACGCCAACAAATAAGGAATAAACAAAATCATGTCAACATAAACATTTAGTACTGGGCTGATCATACCTTCTGTGCTTCAGGATCTGCAGCATTCATCATCTTTGGTAAAATCATTATCAACACTAAAGGCAATACCATTGTTAATACCTGAAACATAAAGTAAGATTTTCTAAAAACTAGCATTTGATGATGACAAATTGATAATAATAATTGTTTCTATCATTATGTTTTAAGTCACACACACACTAATTGTGCCAATTGGCAAATTATTTCAGGTTAGAGCAGGCACTTGAAAATAACTAGCAAGCTGATTAGTTCATGAGAAAAGCAAAATACTGTATGGGATTCGAACCCAAAGCTTTGAGAGGCAACTAACACTAGTCAAAAATCATAACCTCTTTGCCATGGCATGGCTGCACCTTCTTATTAATTCACACTAGTAAATAGAATAATGAGTCACAACTGTGTACTAGTGTAAATTGGGCATACTGAATACTATTATACATTTGTATAAAGTCACTATATTAACCCAGTAGTAAAAACTCGTACTTTTAAAATTTCAGTTTTTACATAAACGAAAGAAACAAAAAACAATACATAGATTTCTTGACAGAACAGGAAGGTATGAATTTAACAACAAAATTAAAACTCTATTAACAAGAAAATTAAATAATTATAATAATAATACCATTGGATTCATAAGAAAGTCTGTAATCTTCCATTGCTCTCTTTTCTGGAAATAATTTGCCTTCCTTCTATCTCGGAATTCTAATGGATAATGCAGGGTTTTCACTACAGATGGCTGTAAATAATTGACTCGTCTTGCCCTCATCTTTCCTTTAGAAGTAATATCAACTCGGACCGATTCAAACAGATATGTAGGGTTTAATACTTCTATCACATACGTGCCTGATGGGACACCATTTATAACAAAACTGCCATCACCCCTAGAAAAGAAAACACAAACAAAAACTTTCAATTTCATGAAAATAAAGTGGTTGAACGGGCAATATACCATAATGTGAAGACTTAACATATTTGTGATCAGTGTTTTTTTTCTATATATAACTACTACCCTAAAACGGTACCATTCCCAATAGAAAATAGACATTAAAATACCCAATTTCCAATGTTAAATTCCCAAAATGGCTGTTCAAAATGCCCACAAGGCCAAGTGATTTTTCTTAAATCATTTAAATCCAACATATTCATATAAATCACCACTCAATAGTTATATCTGGACAGTAGAAGCTGTTAGCTATCTTTATTCATGATGTCTAATCTCATTTGTAGCTGAAAAAATGCATTAAAAAAATTCCCAATTTTAGTAAAAATAACGCATTTTTTCCCAATCAGTCTGGTACCGGCACCATTCCCAAAGTAGAGAAGAAAAAAGCTGGTGATTAACAAGATAATTGTGTTACAGAGTGGTCAATCATTATAGGGAAAGAAAATTACTTTGTCTAAGGAGGTCCTGTCCTACATGTAGATCAGCTTGGTCCTTGAACTTACTTGGCCCCAAGTCAGCCAAGTCCTTAGTTTTTAAACTTGGCAATGGTCAAATCAGCCTATATTTACATTACAGTACTGGTAAATTTATTAAGATGCATAATCTTTTATTCATCAATTACTTACAATATTCTGTTCATCACACATTTGAACGAAATGAGATTTACAAATGAATAGTATTTTTATAATTTGTTATTTTAACCGACTTTCCCGTTCATATGCTTTCCCAAATTTCATATTACCCTAACTATAACCTGGTTCCCTGTCCTTTACACCATTTGACAGCTTCTGAACTAGCAGACTACAGGCTATTCTTATCAGTAGAATTGCAAGTAAAGATAACCAGTTGTGTATCTCACTGTATAAATAGTATGCAAAATAGTCTGACTTGCGGTAGGTTTAACTGTAAATTTAAATATCTTTAGTGTCAAACAATGTGCTGAAATATATACTGAGACGAAGCTAAGATCACAAGCTTTTAATTGGTGTATTATATTCTAAAATCTAAAATGCCACAAATTTAGGGTTTAAAAATGGCTAAATTTGGGGCCATTAAGGCTAGCCACTTCCTTAAGTCATTCAGTAGATGTGATAGAGCGGATATTGAATGAGTGTAGGTTTAATACTAAATTTATTGAATGAGTTGAATAAAATCATATTATGCGAGCCTCTGGCGAGCAAAATATTGTTTTATTCATCGAGTTCAAAAAATAAATTTAGTATTGAATCTACACGAATATAATATTCTATTTATCACATTATATATATAAAATAAGAACGTTAAACTGTTTAACTGTTGAGTAATTTTTCAATGATGCTAACATTAGCGCAGTCTATGCGAAAGACTTCTGAGTTTTACTGGACAGTAGGTCCTGTAAACTGAAAATTTTTACTGGAACAAACATGATTTTACTGGACCGAAAAAACCCTGATTGGTATAGCATTTTGAGTCATTTGATAAGTGTCAGCAGTCAAAAAATTTGTTTACAAAAAGAAAATTGTATTATCAACGAAGTGAAGTTATCTTTTTTCACCACAATCAAAATGTAAACATAAATATTGTGATACCCACATTCAATGGATTTTGCTATTTAAACTTTAATTTCATACAGACTATATACTAGCAAAATGAGAGGGTAAATTTCAGCAAAAGTCTGGCATATGTAAACAGAATTATATATATCGGTAATTTAGTGAAGTTGACAGATTAATTGCTCAATGATTTTGGTACCTTCACAGTATTGTTTATTACATCTTGGACGATCTTTCATAGCTAAACACCAGTTGAGCACACGTGTAATTAAGCATTACTCTAAGTCTGTGGATTAAAGATGTAAATTGTTCCAATTAATACACTGACACTTTCATCTGTGTAAACAAACTAATAGCGGGTGACCTTTCACATCACATCTGGGCCGCTTATGTAATTTACACGGCCGCTTATTGACTTTTAATTGTACTAGTTGTCGGATATTTTTATCTTACGTTGTTACATTAAAGTTTGCATTATGAGAATGCATAACAGTTGACAAGCATTGCACGAGCTTATATTGTGTAATGACAACATTTTGATATGTTTTGAATGAAGGTTAATGATCGGCCTTTGCAAAATGTTGACTGTAAGGTTTTTATAAATCCTTAATTTTTACCGGACCGTCGGGCCGTCAATACATATATTTTTATCGGACCTTCTGATTTTTTACCGGTCAGGGCCGACGGTCCGACGGTCTTTCAGAAAGACTGTTAGCGGGCTTTAACACTGTTTATAGTGCAAAAGACATCACGTCAAAGTGTTATTACACTAGTGTAGTATCATCTAGTGTAATAGCGAGCTCGACGAGCTTGCCCGAAGGGCCTGCTCGCAAAGCGAGCTTTACGGTAACGCGAGTACCTGCTAAGTGATGGTTTTGAAAACTTTCGTCCAAAGTACCAAATTGGACACATCGCAACCTTTCGAATTTAAAGATAACGGTAAAAACTGAGGAATTCTGACTGAAAACGGATGTGTAGACTGGTCACCAGCGCACGTCTATGGGAACCATAATTGGACAGGCAACCAGAATAACGGAAGCTGTGTATAAAAAATGAAAATCGAAGGCGCCATTTTGTTTGAAATCTGATAAATAAAAACATTTTTTTGTCAAATTTTGTTGTGAAAACTATCTAGAATGAAAGAAAATGGTCTAACTAAGAAAATAAATCCGAACACCAATATCTTTTCAGGGCTCACACTGGCTCAAATAAAATAATAGCCAATAATTTCAACTTAAAAAATTAATAGCCAAAAGTTCAGCAGACTATTCACGAATTAGCGATTAACAACATAAGCAGTTGATTAAATAAACATTACATTTATATCTTTCAGTTTTATAAGGATTCTCAAATAAACTGATACATTTGTGTATATTGATAACTACCTTTTTTTAATAGAACCACAGCTTTAATTGATATTATAGAACAGAATAAAAACGATATTACTGTATAACAATAATATTAAAGATTCATTAAAACTTTACATAATGCTGTTATCAGACAACTTTTTTTGTTTGTTCTAATCAAATTTTGTCAGCTATAACCACTGTCATTCCACATTTCACACAGAACTGGAGACTAGAGCCTATAGAATAACACAAGTTTGTAAACTCATTCACAGAATGCAGCCTTTTTTTCTGAATAATTTACTGAAAAATATCATCATCACCAATGTAATACAAATTTACTGCAATTGTAGTAAAGATTTTTAAACAGAACATAGCTTATTTCACCTTTAAATAAATATCAAAATTATCGGTGTCGCGAAAATATGTGACAATCGGATTTTTCCTGTTTTCTCAAGAAATATTCACAATTTTGGTTGTTGTGCAAATAGTTGTTTGGAATTTAATACTTTTTAAATATTTTACCATTGTTTTCCACTGGCGATTTAGTAAAGTAGCTTAAAACAAAAAAAATCAAAATTTGCAATTACTGGAATTCACGGTAAATTTTGGGTAAGTCAATATCCAGTTTATCAATTTTAAAACGATTTTTGTGGCTAATTGACGGATATTTGATGGCTATTATAAATGCTGGACAATATCTTTAAAGTACTTATACAATTATACATCTCGCATGTATTTTATCACCTCGGGCAATATAGTTAGCAGCACGTGACCGTTAAAAAGTTGACACTCAATTAAATGCACCCCGCAGGTGTTAATTGGGTCAACTGCATTCATTATCGATTTTTACACCTTATATAAACACCTTTGGAAGTAAAAAATAATCGCCAGATTTTGTAGCCAAAATGCAAAAATAATCGCCAATCTTATAATATAATCGCAAATGGCGACAATGGCGACCGACAGCGTGAGCCCTGCTTTTATTCAGTCGTTAACGCTGTACAGACGTTTAAAGTATTGTTTATGTGACGTCACAATGTAGCGCCAAACAGCACGTGCAAAACAAACAAATCAAGTACGCTATTTTAATGTCGCAAACGTTTTAAGTTTTACATTTATTTCGCTTTAAATAATCTTTATTTCGCTTGAAAAATTATAGATTGAAATAAAATAAACAAAGTTTTATCAACGTTTTCAAAACTCGTTATTTATTTCACGACAGGGACGGGGCCATATTTAACACAGTACGTGTGACGTCACACGCACTCGTCACTGCATTTGAGATTATTTCATACTATTTCACGTAAAAAGTACATCGAGCTCGCTTTGAGGCTTTGCCTTTTTCATATTATCATTTTTATTAAATGGCTTTATTACACTCCTGCAACGCGGTTTAAGTGATAAAAAGAAATACTGAATTGACATTAATGCAAGATCCGTCTCATCCAAAAATCCCTGTCCTGATCCACCATCCCCCTGTTGTACAGTCCACTCTGTCTCTCAATCTTACTTTTTTTTTCTATAAATATGATGAATTCCATGTTTTTGATGGACATGGCAGTATAATAATTTTGACATATGACGTCATGACCAAAAATTAAAGTTAAAATGCTGAAATGGAATGGTAAAGTCTAACTTAAAAATAACCAACCCATCATTTCTGTGACGGAGTTTAAATTTTTTTAGCTCGTTAATTTTTTTGTTTACACGTTTTTATGATCAACCATCATTCACTATTGTTTACTCACTTCAAATGTGCGATAAATTCGCCTCCATCGACCACAACCTGGGTATTTGCCATCCAGTCTTTCTCCGTTGTAGAGACAACTTCAACCCTGCCTTCAATTTTAAATACATCGCCTGTGTCTAATTCAATTACTTCTGTAAAAACATTACAGATTAAAAGAAGAAAAACAGGTAAAACATTAAAATATAACCAATTCATTTTTTGATAATTTTATCTCATTTCCGGCGACAATCGGTGTGACTATTTCTTTTCATAAACGTGAGAAACGCTCAACACGATTAAATTCCATGATAGCCGTAATGTTTCCGTTTTTGATGTGACCAGTAGAACGGCTCAAGTTTTTAGCCGTACGTGATTCCGAACGAACGTACTAACTTACATATTGACTGGTTGATTGTTTTTATTCAGATTGAAACACAAATAAACATATAAACAAGAAATACAGTTTCACATTTTTATATTTAAAGTAAATAAATTTGTATAAAACACTTTGATTGGTAGTTTGTTACAAGCATATATGTATCACAAGATGTTCATTTAGGAAACATAAAATTTACAAATTAAAGAAGGCTTAAAGTATATCTTATCAATTTTGCGTTTGACTAGAAATATATTAGATGCGTATGGAGCATGTTATTATGTAAACAAATGTATGTAAAGAGTAGTCTACAATAACCTCGGACTGCCCGTGACAGCCCAGAGGCTTATTTACAATCGGGTCCTTGGACATATACTTACCAGAACATACAGTGTAATCAAACAAACATAAATACAATAAAAGCAACTATTAAGATTTTGCATATTGGACGTTGTCATAAAGTATACTAAAATATTTATTATATCTAGGACAAAAAATACCTGGACGGGCTACCGGAGATTAGTGCGACGCTGTGTTTTTATCCAATCAGGTATTATTTTTTCCTCAGACTATATAATTATGTATTAATTTTCTATCATTCTCCTTACATGAGTCAAAAAAGGAGAGAAAGACACGAAGATTGATATATAGTCAAACTAGTGCAATGAACTACGACTTCTTGGCTATTACTGGTGAGTGGATTTTTACAGAGCTTTAAAATTTGAAATGTCCAATCTTTCTTAGTTTTTAATGTCTAGACTAAGAAAACATTATTGACAGTATCTCTGGGCCCAATGTCATGTTTAAATATTACAATTTTATTTCGACAAATTCTAAGTTCGTTCTTTAAATTTTTGTTCAGACACGGGTATATAATGACTAGCATAGATAATCTAGCTACGCTCAGAGGCACTTATAACCAGACACTTACATTTTTTTAGTATAATTTTGTTCAAATTTTGACCATACATTATTAAATATATCATAGTTACTTACTATGTAGAATTTTATTTACAATTCTTTGACCAGAAAATAGAAAAATTAACGAAACAAATAGGCAACTATAAAATGAAAATATAAATGTCGAGTTATAAGTGCCTCTGAGTGTAAATTATTTATGCTTGTCCCGAGTCTGATTTTTTTTTAAAGAATATCATTTACAAAAGTATCACCGGACAAACAGTTATCAAATATTTAGACCTAGATAAATTATTCAAAAGAGTGTGTGGATTCAATAATATTTCCATTTAAATAAAACAAACAATTTGAAACTATTTATATTGTTATAGCTTTCGTTTGAACCAAAAATAAGACAATAAATCTTTCCTTCATGTAATGACAATTTATTATTTACAAGCCAAGATTCACAAAACTCTTATACAGGTGCAAGTCTATGTTATATAACACTTAAAAAAAGAAGAAAAAAGAAAGAAAAAAGACCCTCCCAAAAAAACAACAAAAAAAAAACAAACAAAAAAACAACAACAACAAAATAAATAGATAAATAAACATTTTAAGAATTAAACTAACTTTGAAAGTATATCTTGGGTCCGTTTCTTTCAATGTAAATTGCATGTACATGTGAGATAAGTTATTACTTGTACGAGTAAAGTCGCGTATATCTTCAAAGACATTCGGGTTTGGACGCAATTCTTCCCTTCTCAAATCGTAGTTACAAGTGCATTCTAATATCTACTCGTTGGCACCAATTTAATGATTTGTAGAGACACAAAGGACCGTGAAAACCTTTAAAATGTGATACATTGTATATCGAGTGCGCGCTTATGGAGGTAAAATCTTATTCCAAAGCTTACGTGCACATTATGTACCTGAGAACCTGTCATTAACACTTGTGTCAATGTACTACTTTTACCTTCTTAAGGTTAAACGGATCCATTTTTCACTGAAAATTACCCTAAAATAATTTTTCTAATAAATTTATAACTTTTTCTTAAAAACATGTTTCCCCTGATTTAATTGTTGGGAAAGGTTAGTAAAAAGTGTTTTTAAAACGTTTCTAAAACGCTACCTATTACTATTTGTTCTCTACCGCTTTTAATGTTTGATTATTCGAATAACGTTTCCCCCCTTTTTGACATCAATGGGGAGTAAAATTCCATAATACTCCGTTTAATTAAAAAAAAAAAAAAAAAAAAAAAACCATAAAAAAAAAACGCCAAAAACTTTCAATACATTGATAATTTTTATTACCAACTTTTTTTTCCGTTTACATCCTTTTATGAATTTTTTCCCCAACATTTAAGGCCTTTTTTTTTTATAAATTAAGAATTGCGGCCATTTACGGGGAAAATAAATAATTGCATTTTTCGGCAAACGGGCACAAACCACTTTGATTAAAAGGCTTAAAAAATATCCAAATGTGTTTGAAAAAATTTAAAAAATGGCCCGTTAAATCTTTGGTAAACATGGGTTAAGGATTTTTACCATTCCAAGGCAAACTTTACAGTCAAACCTCCGTTTTTAACAATGGCCGATTAAAAAAAACCACAAAAACAACAAAAACATTTTTTTGTAAAGCCTTTATGTTTGGTTTTTTGTTTTCCCCTGGACAAAATTTTAAACCATTTTAGTTGATATAAGTTTGATTATTTTTTTTTGAATTAAAAAAAAAAATATTTTTAAATATATTTTTTCAATGTGAAAAATTAACATTTGGCCGTAAATCGGACCACCAGCTTTCTAATAAATTCGGGCAAAGAAAAAGAAATTTATTGGGTTATCCCTAGAATTTTTTTTTTATTTTTCCCTTGAATAGTATTTCATAATAAGTCAAAGAAAAGCCAAAGAATTCGATAATATCAAAAGGGGAATAACCTTTTAAATTTCCCCATTAAAAATTATTTTGAAGCTTAACAATTTGTGGAAAAAAATTTAAAAATAATATCCGTTTTATTTACATTACCATTACTTTTAAAAGACTGTTTGAAACATTTTTTTTTTTAAAAATTTTATAATTCTTTAAGAAAAATTTCCTTTCACGAATAACCACAGGCAAATGACATGTAAAAAAATTAAATAAGCTGATGTTAAATTAAAAACTTTAAAAAAGGAACAATAAACCCGTGTGGCTCTTCCTTTTCACTGGGCTTAAATTTTTAACGATATACGGGCAAAGTGCGACAATACAACAAGAAATACAAAAATTAAAAATTCGGTTAAACTGATTAATCAAGCTTTTTAATTTGGTCAAAAATGTCAAAGGGGAAAAAAAATTTGGGTTGTTGTTTCGGATTTTCTATTGCTGCCGGGCCAGTGGACAAGGGTAAGTTTTATGAGACTTAGTTTTATGGTTGCAATGAATGACGTTTTGTTATCTCTAATTTTTTGTTTTGCATAGCTTACAAAGAAGAAAAAAACTCATTGCTTTTAATAGGATATTTGTGTTCAAGTGATGAACTTAAATGGTAACATAGATAATAAGGTCCGTACATTTAGTCATGCAAAGACAGTCATTACCAACTGTCTTAGTAAATATATTACAGCGCAAATGAAATAGAAATCTGTATGAGTTAATAACCATTTATGTCCAATTTATATTCATTTTGCTAACACAACTTGAATATGTACTTTGACATAATAATTCCCTTTCTTTGTCAGAAGCAAATTAGTTACCACTCATAAATGCAAGTGTACTTTGTAATATACATAAATCAGAAGCAGGTTGTAATACACGTACATTGCGTGCATTTTAAAAGTATTACATCATTTTAAAAGTATTACATCACTCAAAAATGAATATTTTATTCATGTTTAGCATGGTCGTTAGATAACGTCTTGTTCCACAAAAAATTGATTTCCTAGGCATTTCTCCGTTCGCAGCAAGATATTGTTTGCAAATAAAAAGATGTATTATCAATTGCTTAAAGTTATACATTGCCTTTCAGCCTGTCCATATAAGCCAGCAGATCTAATATTCCTACTTGATGGTTCAGGGAGCGAGGGAGCGGCAAACTTCAAACGTCAGCTCCAGTTTGTCTCAAACTTCACAAAACAGTTTGAGATAGGGTCTAACAACACACGTGTGGCTCTTACATCTTTCGGGACTACTGTACATAATGAATTCTTCCTGAACCAGTATACAGACAATGCTAGCGTCCTTAATCATATCAACAATGCCAAGTATCCAGATGGTGAAACTAACACTCATCTAGGTAAACGTTTGTCACTTAATCAATTAAATGACCAATTAATCAATTTATCAGCCAATCATTACGCAATGTATATACATGTATAATATAACGTAACCGTTGTCTGTCTTTGGCTGTTCACCTTAAAATATTTTTTCTGGTGACGAGAATAAAAGAACACGAACGCACAAAGTCTTTCTTTGAACGCAACACCTTTTTATGCTGTGTCACACTTATGCATCAATTTTGTGCATTCAGACCCAATCGGCATATGAATACATATATATTATGTTGCAGCTGAAAAACATTATTTAGAAAAGGCTTATCATTTTCATGAAAACTATGATAGTCACCGTGGAACCGTTTTTGGAATGGGAAAGTGCACTTTATAGAAATTTTGTATCGGAGGTTATCATGAAGGCAAAGGATGATCATGAAATGTGAAGGTTTTTCGCATAATTTGATAGATAGTAGATAAGGATGAAGTCAAATACTAAATCGTACGGCAATGTTATAAGGACAATAACTAGTGTAACTATGTGGGACTAGATAAGGAGAACAAGTGTCACTGACCTATAGTGCGTTATTATGATAATGTCGACCTGATTGCACAACTTTGGTGTCAGTAAGGGTTTGCTTATTATGAAGTATCTTGTATGTTGATTCAGTTGCAATGTTTGTTCAATGCATATTATTCTAAAGTGTGGCTTCTTTTAAGCGTATTTCTGTCAACAAAACCACCCTACAAGCTTTTCATTTTAGCCTTATTCGATATCTTTAATGAATTATTTTAATAGTAATCTTAAGGTTTTCTTCATACTGTAAGCGTATATATTTTAAATCACTGTGTTTCTTCAGCACTCCAGTTTGTTCGAACCCAAACCTTATCAAGGGCACACCAAGGTGACAGGAATGCCAGTAGAATAATTATTGTATTAACTGACGGAGAATCTCTCGAGCCGGAGAAAACAAAGGCTGAAGCTGCTCTGCTCAAGGTATGATTTACCACATAGTTTGATATGCATATACATGTACATTAATGTTTCTTTTAAACATGTTAATTGTACCTAAAATAGCAAAACAGGGTAAAATCCTTTTGCCACAGTCAAATCGTGAAAATTCTTGCAAACCTGTGTAAAAGCGAGCTCTGAATTTTTATTACGTAATGTACCAAAATTGATATCTGTACTCTAAATGACATATTCTTTATAACTGACCAATATCATTCTTCGATCAAAAGGATTGTAACATAGAATGTTACACATGAATATAGTACGTAAATAGAATAAAATGTAAGTAAGCTGTAAAAGTAGTAAGCTGCTGTTTTAAGAAGGATATTAACAATTTAGCATTGATTTTAAAACACGTACCATTTCAGCACGTATCATTTGCTCGTGAGGAAATATACCAACACAATTTTTTCATATAGGCATTTTTTAATTATTGAAAAAAAAATAGTTTGAGAAAAAATGAGTAAAAAACCACCAACAACAATGTTGAAGTTTCATGCAGCAGAGATATAGCTTTCTACTCTTTAAACCAAAGTTTATTTGACTTAGATCAAAGCAAGCTCTTTTTGCGAAAAGTAATGCGCCAAGCAACTTCTGCATTTACATCAACAAAGACAAGAAATGAACATATACTTTAAGGTTAACTTATACTATATTGTTGTTATTACTATACCAATAATCTCACAATTGATATCTGATGTCAAACCTGGCAATTATATGATGACAATTTGACTATTTGATTTCAGCGAGATCCGAAGGTAACAATAATAGCTATTGGTATAGGTAGTCATGTTGACCAGAGAGAGCTGTCTAACATAGCAAGCGATGGCAACCATACGTTTAGAGTGGCATCATTCGAGGCACTTAATACTATAGAACACGATCTTACGACGGAAACATGCAATGGTATTATACAATATTTAATTATCTTTTTTTGTTGAATGAATTGTTTCTGCTGTCAAGGTTTCACTGTTTCTCGTATTTGTTTAGATATAGATTACCATTGAAAATATCACCATTCATATAAATAAGACCATTTGTTTTAATTTTAGCCTGCAATGATATGTCAGACATTTGCTTTGTATTGGACTCATCAGGGAGTGAAGGCGCCATAAATTTTCATCGTCAGTTAGAGTTTGTAAATATGATTGTGAACGAATTCTCATTTGATGGAACATCACATACGCAGGTAATGAATAATTTAATATTTCTGTTATTGCGGTTGAGTCGGCATTGCCTGGATGGTTATTTAATATGATAGACAGAACGGTTATAGGAACGCTAACATACTTTCAGATATTGCCCAAAAGGATCAGACAATTCTTAAAATTGCATAATAAATAAAATAATGATGTTAATGAGGTGTTGAATTATGACAAGCTCAATAATTATTTTCATTTTTACAGTGTTTTCTTTTTGTCTTCTAGGCATTTAATTATACTGTATTGTTTAAATGTACTGGTTTGTTGTAATAAAATATTTTGAACTAAAATAAAACAACGCCCCAAAAATACAAATAAAACACAAACGCGTCCATTGACCAACAAAAAACCCTCAGGGAATATACTCCTATAAAAACGATAACAACATAAAATCCAGCTTCAACAATAACATCAATAACAACAAAACAATGAACAACATCATACAGTACATGTTAGAAAAAATATGGAGAAAAAAAAAAGAATCGTCTTTCTCCAAAGTATTTTCAGCATCTATAAATAAAACATGCATGAATAGATTTTAATAGTGGAAGTTATAGAACCCAAAAACTACGTTTCAGTAGCAAAATAAAAGTCAGTCGTAATATTTTCACAAAGGCAATTCTATTCTATGATAAGAATGATTATAAATTTCATGCAAAGTTTAGTTATGTCTCTAAATTCATATCCTATGATTATTATAATTGATTCTTTTAAGGTGTGTGTTGTAACATTCTCTACAGGGAGTACGACAGAAATGCATATGGGAAGATACCACACATCAGAAGAAATAATTCAAAATGTCCTTAAAATTCCATACAGGTACATACCTTCCGTCATATGTAATGATTACCATGCTTTCTTTGGATTCTTTTATATGAGAATGTTATTCAGTTATCTTACGGAACGTGGATAGTTCTACTCAGGTGCCCGTTCGTGACTGAAATTTTGCACGAAAGGTCATTTTTCTACCAGTAAAGCTGGAAAGTCGGCATATGACCTATACTTTGTTGGTGTGATGTAAACCTTTAACAAATAAAACAACAACCCCCCAAAGAAAAAAAAACAGAAAAAAACAAGAAAAAAAAAACAAGAAAAAAAAAACAAAAAACAATGCTTTTCTCCTCAAAGCTTTATTGACGCATATTGATCATATTGCATTGATGAGAAGAACATATATATTAAAGGAGCTCTACTTAGGTCAAAAAGCATTAAAACTAAATTTTGAGGTTCATTCAAACGTTTGTTGTTTTTCAAAGTGTCGCCGAAATGCAGGTTGTTATGATAGATTTTAAATCTATATTTAAACATTTATTTGTCTTGATTAATAAGACATCAGTATTGTAAATTTATTTTGATTATAGAGACGGTGAAACTAGAACAGATCTTGGTATAAATTCAGCCAAACAGGAACTGACGCATACCCGTTCAGCAAGACGTGATGCCAATAAGGTAATGATCGTGTTGACAGACGGTAGGTCCACTGAGCCAGATCTGACCAGAAATAGCGCCGTCACCGCACACAGGTATTTATATTTTTGTTTTTAAGAGTGACCTGACAGTACTAGAACTGCACATGTTTTGTGCTTAATAAATTTATCGGTTTGTCTGTTTTTACGCCGATCTCAACCCATTTTTGATCATATCTTGGCGGTACGTCCATCTAATCGACTTTCCTGGATTACTTACCGGTAATACCAATTTCTAGGCAAGAAACCGATTGCTAATCTCACATGATTTCTGAATCACAAGCGGAAGACATTCCGAGAAAGAAAATTTCACCTTGCCAAAGGATCGAATCAGCGACACCTGGCTACTAATCCGTTGCTCTCCCTATTGAGCAAAGCGGACAGAGACCTCAATGAAATTGTTTTTACTTATACATTGTTTTGATATTATCTATGAATTACCTTTGTATCTTGTTAAAAAAGTTATTGATATAAATAATTATCAATGTTAAGTACTATTACTTATACAGCATTATTGTTATTAATGTTACTAGTACTAAATATATTAGTACTATTGAGTACTTTTGTTGTCCGCCTATTTTTACTGATTTTTTTGGTATGTAAGCTTTGGCATCAAGCACATCTTCCAGAATATTTTTGTTTTATTTCTGATAACAACTTTGCGGCTAAAAGGTTCTTTTGCAGCAGTTTTATTTCGTTGTGAATTATTGTATTCGTAGATCCATAGGTTTAATGTTAAAACCATAACTGAAAACTAGTTTAAGCCTTATAAGGGTTTGTAACATTTTAATTTTGCCGTTTTCGGCATTCTTAAGGATTCCATTTTTTTATATCTTGAGTCAAAATTTACATTTATAATATACGTTATATTCATACATATTTTTCAATACTTTCAGAGCCGGTATTGAGATATTCACAGTTGCTATTGGATCAAACATCGACACTCATGAAATGTCTACTATAGCCTCCGACCATGACCACACATTTAAAGTAAAACATTTCGACGAACTCGCCAGCATTCACCAGGATATAGTTAACTCAATTTGTGCAAGTGAGATATTAATGAATTCTTTGCGCAACTGCATATTATTGTTCCTTTAAGTAACGCTCAGGCATATAAACCTTATCTTTCAGGCCTAATCCCATAAGCATAATCATACCACAATAGCTTAAAGTGATACACAGTATAGAGACTATTTATGAATTGTACTGATAAAATGCAATTATTTTGCATAACCAGTTGTATGTATAGCCAGTATGATCATCCAATGACATTTTATCATTATTAATGAATCCCAGAGGCAAGAACATGTTAAAACCTTATCAACCCTTAATGCATTTAGCAGGTTCTTTCCCTGAATGATTTCAAAAGAACCAAAAGTCGTTGTCAATTTTCTCCTCGGGCGCTCTGTATAGTTTTGCATGCACTAGATGGTGTCTTAATAGAATCATTTGATTAAGATATTTCAATTGGTATTTTAGAATATACTTTTAGACTTTATATAATCTTGAACTTTTTTTGCAGAGAGTCTTTTACGGACGACAACTTCTACAACAACTACAACAACAACCACAGCATTACCCTCAACAACTACCAAAGCAGGTAAGTTATTTCTATTTCAGTGTCTATAGGTTGATATAAGTTTTCAGTGTTTGCTACGATTTTAACAGAATTTAAGAATGCTTTAATAACTTCTTTGTACATCTTCGAGAATAAGAACAGAAAGTTCGATATAATTCTTATAAAATTTTCCGTTGATTTTCAAATAATCATTTTATATAATCTTAATCATACAAATCTATAAAAGGTGTACAGAATGAAAATGGCGGATTAATCATGCTATATGTAAATCATACGATTTTAGCTTGTGGACTGAAGCCGGCAGACATCGTCTTCGTTCTAGACTCATCGGACAGTGAAGGTGCCGACAACTTCAAAACTGAGGTGGAGTTTGTTTACAATTTTGCGGCCCAGTTTTCCATCGGTACGAACAATGTCCAGTTTAGCGTAGTCACCTATTCTTCAGATGTCCGTAACGACTTCTTCTTTAACAAATATAATTCCAGAAACGAGGTTCTTCACGCAATCCGTAATATCCAATATATTGGGCAAGGAACAAACACATCCGGGGCGTTGAATTTTGTGCGCACGCAGAGTCTACTTCCGGCAAATGGAGAGAGGACAAACTCGTCGAAATTTGTTATAGTGATAACTGACGGTCGGTCTGACAACCAAGACGAAACAAAGAAAGAAGCCCATTTACTGCATGCTAAAGCAGAGGTTATATCCATTGGCATTGGACCAGGTGTTGATAACACAGAACTTGCTAATATCGCATCAAATCACCGTGTAGTGACAGTTAATAGTTTCGCTCTGCTCAAAACAATCAAGAAACAGCTTACAGATTTAGCATGCGAATCAGGTTGATAATTCAAAAGATTTACAAAATGTATGCTATGAAATAAATTATTTGTATAACCGGGTATCTATTCAAATTTTTACAAGTTTTATAGCCCCAAGAGTTATAACAGTTCACTCGCTTCGTCCTCAAATCAATGTTGTTTAATGACAACCGTTTAACGTTTAAAGTACATGGATGTTATATGACTGGGTCTTGATCACGTCTTGTTCTTGCTTTTATCACAGTTATTTATAAAAAGTAGGAAGACATGTGACGAGCCTCAACCGAGTGTTTAAGCTGCCCCACTTCCAAACACATGTATCACCGGTTTGATAACTTTTGAATTGATTTATTCTGATCATATGAAACAGAGATAAAACAGAGTTTGAGGGCTGATAAGTGATCAAAGTCTTGTCCCTAAGCGCCGTGTATTCGAATTTCGCCAAGTACACTAAAATATTTCATAAGAAAGCAATGTAGTTGGGACGTGCGTTGAAAGTATCTTCTGGACTTATGTCTTAACATATCTGACTAGTCTGAGCCGGTGAATCTCGAAACTACCTGAATGCCTTTTTTCACACTTTCAAAAACGACTTAATACTACTTCAAAACGTTGAAATGATGTATAATTTTTATGTAAAAATTATAAGGTCGTTCACCACGTTAAGGTCTTGCACAAAGACAGTAGGATTTTAACAAATAAATTGTTTCAGCGTATGGTTTGAAGATAGCTTTTAAACTATGGTGTCTTTGTTATAGACTTTATTACATCGAAAATGAACTGAAGGAATTTACTTATCCTTTAGAACTTTGGATGGATGCATTACTCCCTCACAATGATGCTAGATATCATTGCTACTATAGAAACATTGTTTTTATTAAACAATTATCAAGCTCATTGACTGGAAGAGGGTGCATTTAACTGAAACAAATTAAAGTTTCGTAGAATGTGCTTGACAAATTAAGTGACAACATAAAATTTGATTTTTTTTCTACTGATTTTTCTTGCACATAATAATTCATCAAATCAGAATTTGTAATCAAGTAGTAATGTTTATCTCTACAAATTTAAGAAAAGTGCACGACACGAGGAAAACAATAAAGAAACGCCCGATTGATATTGTCTACAGAATTCATTGTAATAAAATCTTTCATCGTAATATTACAAAAATCTTGGTCATGGATCATCCTGCAGATCTTTTTAAGCTTGCAGTCTCAAAATAGTTAGTTACAACAAGGCCGTTTTTCTATTTCAAAGACCTTTGATACAAACATGTTATTCCATTTACAAACATTCCGGGTAGGTTGCTTTACTATCATCAACAACTGAAAAGAAATGTAAAAGAAAAAACTGACGATAGCATCTTACCAGTATAGAACAAGGCCAGCATATACATCAATTTAGTCTAACTATGCTCTACACTGATCTTGACTCAATCTTTATATTTTGATATACATGTGTAATTCTCTTCAAATGTAAAGGAATATTATAATTAAAGCAGGACGAATACAAAAAAAAAATCAGTTGATTCCTTGAAAGCATCAAAACAACAAAATTACATGAAAATCGAGAGTCGGTTTGACCGAGTCTGTTCATGAGGTAAATGGAAAAGTGCAACATCCCTCACGCCCCTTACACCGGCTGAACCGGTATTTAATTTTCAACACTTAATGTGCTGGGACCAATTATCCCAAATGACCATACTTTGTGATATATTGTTTATAAGCATTTACCAAATGATCAATAAGATATATATTCACTCACCATCCTTTTCGTTATAGTATAAGTATAATGACCCATTTGGTCTACACCAGCCACAATGACCGCCACAATTTGCTGAAATAATGGTGCTGTCTGCGTTCCTCGAGAAGTTTGCTATACCAGGCTTATAACCCTCCGCTATCCAAGAAGCCTTATTCATTAAATAATAATAATAATAATAATAATAATAATAATAATAATAATAATAATAATAATAATTATAATAATAATAATAATTATAATAATAGCAAATAACAATAATAATAATAATAATAATAATAATAATAATAATAATAATAATAATAATAATAATAATAATAATAATAATAATAATAATAATGATAATAATAATAATAATAATAATAATAATAATAATAATAATAATAATAATTATACTTTTTCTTATACAACTGATGATGATACTGCTTACTTGTGATTATGTTGCTGCTGATAATTTATAATTGAAAACACAGTTATAAATGTTGATTGAATAAATCATGCATATCATCAAATATCATAGTTTCTTCAATATTCAGAAAAATGCTGCAAGGATTTTTTTGCTATAGGATAAGAAGTCGGATAAATATTATTAACGAATGTGCTATATAAATATAGGAAAACCATGGGTAGTCTCGTAGGTTTTAATTGCAATACAATATAATAAAATACAAATGTATTTGAATTATTTTTCCATTAAAAAAAAAAGCCCCCAACAAACAAACTAATTTACCTTATCGCTTAATTTTAAACCAGTCCCTACAGTAGAAATCTTAAAATACCCTTTCCATGGTGGACAACCGTCAACGCAGTTACAACTCGTACCTATTGCATAGGAGTGGCCGGAAATAGGCGGGTCAGTGAATGTTGGGTCGCTTCTTACAATCACCATCGACTAAAGTTAGAATTACATATTTCAGGTCAATCATGTTGGTGTATGACTTTGTTTGACATGCTTAATTTAAGAATGCATGCTCTGAATCAATACACATGAAATAATCTTTTTCTTTTCATTCTTAATGACTTATTTTAATTCTGCAATCGTATAATAACTGTAGGTTAAGCTACGTAACGGAAAAGTCATTACCGGAGTGACCTTGTACGCATAAACAAATTAAGTTTGACCCTTACCGTGGTTGAGCCAAAAGTTATTAGTTTTGCCACCAGTATAGAGCTAGACCAACATGAACATCCGTGCAGTCTAACCAGGCTCTATACTGTTGTCTAAAAAGCTTCATTTTCATTTTGATATCACTTATAATTGATAATTCTCTCTTAGAGCTAAGACGTATCTTTCCCGATGAAAACGAGATATCGACTAGTCAATATCGTATTTTCAAAATGTTGAACAATATACAAATGGATTTATTCGTTCTTCATTCGAATCGATATAAAGTTTATCTAACTTTACCTTCATGATTACCCTTATTTTCTTATATTTTGTTAATGCTCCAATGTCGCCATCATTTCCGGCATTGTAACCAAAGTTGTTGTTTTCATCGACTGAAATAAATAAAACACACACCGTAATGATTATCTATAAGAATTTACGACATTATACTTGTTTTTTTTTGTGTGAAATAAATACTGGTCTTATCATTAAATGTTGTTAAAACATGCAAAACTTTTGAATTTAAAAAGGAGGTAAGCAACAATGCCTAAATCGGCAGAAAGAAATATGTACTATACTAAGTGCTTTGATTCTTTATAAATAATATTAACGGTTTACGTTTTTAATTACCAGCTAGGCAAAGGGGGATCTATGGTACCAGTTTTTAAAACAAGTCATCATACATGTTACAAAATGACCACAAGCATTTTCTATTTTGACTATTATTTGTGTACTGTAATAATAATTGTCAATTTCAAACCCTCAAAATACATAAATGAATTCAATTGTGAGCATGTAAAGGAAATTGTTTACTTGTAACATATTCTAAAGGACTTGACGTAGACATTCCATGACAGTATATTTTGACTTTGCGTCCTCCAAAAACATTGACTTGGAGCCAGTATTCGCCGTCAGTATACGAGGAGTTGCAGCTCTTAACCTCCATGCAATTCCTTATTTCTTTATAGAAAGTGACATATATATTTTGATTAAAAAAAGTTACAGCAAAAAGATAGATTGTATCATTATTTAGGGATTAAATTATTTAACACAAGTATAGAACGTAATCTTTCAAGTATTTAGATTTGATAAAATAATAAAAACGAAATGTTTAAAAACAGACAAAACAGTGTTAAATGTTAATATTAATTGTCTTTATATTCGTTCACACTGTACTGTTGAAATATTACATTGCTGCTTTTAAAGAAATATTTTGAGATCAGAATATTTTGTCATTTTGTTTTATTTGCAAGCTACTCATTTTGTACAGTCTACTTACGAGTCTTTTTATTAAAAGATCAAAGTTCAAACCTCTTTTGCAAATTGGAACTGCACTTAAAGTTCCATTATTGTTGCACATAGCATGCCTAATGTCCGCTCGGTAGTCACGTTTACACACGTAACGAACTTTACTGCCTATATCAATCACATTTCCAAGAACTTCACCATTTTCTATTGTTGGTTTTATGCATTCTTTAAAATTTCAGAAAAGAACTCAACAATATTTGCAGCGAAAAAGGTCTGAGGTAGCTTCGTATTGACCAGCAAATAGACGGGTTTGATTTTCAGAAAAGACCCTCCGTTAAGAGTCTAACGGCATTTTTAGTACAAGCAGGTAGTAAATCGTTTTTACATAATTCGGGTACGCTGAATCCATTTTTTGCTCTACCACGGCTGTACTTGAAGTCCTTGACCTTCTAAAGGTCAAATCAAAATGGCCGCCATTGTCCTTTACCATCTACTTAAAAAATTTTATTTCTGGAACATATCGTATCGTATGTCCGTGAATCTACATGGAATAAAGTTTCAATTACTTTTAGGAATAATTGGCTGATAATTATACATGCTTTACACATTGACTGCTATGCCGGCCATCTTTGATTTCAAAATGGACACCTTTTTAACAAATATAAGTAAAGTGTTTTTAAACAAATGTATCCTTCTGTAGGAATGAATATCAAAAATTGTATAATGATATGAGCAACATGTCATGTCGAATTGTACATTCTGTGTATGTATACTGTACACTTTAATTTACAACATTACTTAAAACTATCACAGGTCATCTTTTTGGACAATTAATCTATATCAGGTGTCTGAGATCCCAAATGTCTTACATAAAAACGGCCCTATTTAAAATAGAAAACAACAACAACAAAAACAACAACAGAATCCCTAAAATATGATCAAAACGGCAAAATTGAAAAACGTTGTAGGCTCGATTTGATTGAGCCTGTACATGGATGTAACTGGAAATTGCAAGGTACCGTCAAAGCACCCTAGCACCGGCCCACGCAAAATACATATATCAAAGGGGGAAATTGTCAAATTTGGAATTTAGAAACATCCACAGATGTTTTTTACGATATCTGTTATTGTTGTATTGATATAGCTACTTTATAAAGGTTCGTATTTATCAATCAAACTTTAAAAATGCCTAGCCATGGTTAAAAACAGATCATCTATTTATTAACTGAAATAAACTCAAATAAATGGTAAAGTCGTTTTAATCTTTATTGTATTTCACTTTGAAAAAAAGTCTCGCAAACATGAACCATAAACAGTCTACGAGCTTACACGGTCTAACGGTTAATGAATAATATAAAGTAAAAACATTATAGGTCTACTGCGGGTATTTGATGATGATACATGCATAGAAGATTAGACAGTCAATTGATACCAATTCTGCAATTAATATATTGACGAGTCACTGCTGTTTACCCTTTTTTATTAACACAGAATGATTTGATAGAGCATTTTGGTTTTTTGCTACTACATTGTAAATCATGTAAAATATATGCCCTCGAAGCCTATGTCTTTAAATTTTTATTTACTTAACTGAAAATACGAGATTTTTTTTGCGTTTTGTCTTTATTCATTGGTATGTATTCATTGTCTTAGTTAATATCAACGTCTACATTATAATTATGCCACTTTGCCAAGGACGCTGTGCCTTATTCTATCTCATGTTTTAAAATCATTCAAGTGATTAAGATATGTTCAAATCTCCGTACTTATTTTGTTCTTGGCTATCAAGAAATTGATGAGTATCTTATTCCATTATGATATAACATATTTGATGTCATTTGCCACAAGAGAACAATTTTATCTCATATTTTTTTCAACTATCACTCCATAAAATTACTTTGATATTTCTTAGTGTAATTTTAGTCACTAAAATGTGTACCAACTATTTTTGCACTATCCTGACAATTATGTAAAACAAGAGAAACAAGGGCGTGCCACTTGAAATGTCTCCGAAGCTCGGCTCAGTTAAGGATCCATTACATTTGTTGCTGGGTCGTGTCGGGGTTGCGTTCATTGAACGCCACCTTTCCTTTTTTAATCTTGTTTTCCATTTTTTACATTGAAGGCATGTATACTGTAGTCTTAAAAGTTTTACAAAAATTAGAAACATAAAGAAGCATTTATTTATATCTTTAGTATTTCTTATTATTTCAAAAAACATCCATGAATAAATGACCAAGATATAGACAAATCATCAATGTTCTAAATTGACCTATCTAGCTATCAATCTAGTGTTTAAGCATTACAAGTAGTCCTAATGTGCCACAAATGTATGCCTAGTTACGCCAATATCCATCCAATGAATGACATAATTCATGACCGGACATGACCTTCAAAATATTTACCTTCCCCAAGGACAAATTGTTTCAAATACCCATGTATTTATTCTTAGCCTTGCTGAATACACATATATGGACTGGACTGACCGACAAATGTACTCCATATCATGACTTTTGAAATGCAAGTGTGACTGGAACATTTGTCCCGCTACTGTCGTCTTTACAAAGAGGCGCAATTTTAAACCCAAAGATTTTTAAGTTTCTCATGAATGACAAAAGCGTTAACCGACTTTTTAGACATTTTAAAGGAAATATTTTGTTCGAAGTGAACGTATCACTTACGAACTTTCGCTATACGTATATGAGATTTCGATAGAGCGGAAGTCAGTGCGGAGCATGCCCGCTTTGCCATTTCGTTCAGCCGCTCACGTTTTAAAAACTCGTTGCTAAAAATGGAAATGGATGAGATAAAATAATGGGGCTAATGGGAGAAGGTTGGGTGGGGAGCCGACTAAGTAAGGTACATGGCTTTTACAACTAAAATAATCAGACAAACACATTAAAACAATACACATAAACTACACATAGCTGTTTTCGATATTTAATATTTTCCATTTGAAACTGATAGTCAAACAAATATCTCAATATTCTTACCGATTTAATGTATTGTTTACTTGTGATGACAGCAACGCTGTGTGTTAGATTACTTTCGGTTCAGAAAATTCATTTGTTTACCATCAAAACTCATATGTTTACCATAGGAACCACATATAGATTGAAAGCAAATTAAACAAAGGTAAAGAAAAAAATTGCCGTTTCTGAACAAAAAATCGAATAAATAAATACAAAGTCTTTTTAAAATGTCCCTTCTTTGAGTTCATTTGAAAGGGGAATAATTTGGTGGAATTTTAGACAGGGAAACGGGGAGTTATCTTACATGGCTAGTTAAAATGGCCGACTGAAATCATGCAAGCAAGTTTGTAAGTGCGTATGATTTTAATCTTTGATTTACATCATCAGCTGGGTTTAACATGTGACTCATTGTCCCAATGTGCCATATATTTATGCAGAATTATTTCAAAAGGCATCAATTAATGAGAAAGTTATAGATCGGACACAACCATCTTGTTACGTTTATATAATGATTTATAAGTTCAACTGTAGACATAACCCTGCTTGTGCATGACACGACCTTTTCAAAATACACATTTACGCAAAGTTATTGTCGTTCCAGGACGGCGGCATATACAATTATAACAAGATTTAAATATTTTTACCCGTACACCGCCTGCTCTAGGTCAATCAAAACGGATAATTTAATACCACATGATAACCAAATAGACGACAAAAGTCCTAACACAGGGGCCTCAACCACCATGTTCTTGTCGAGTTACCTAAATCAGCAATAAAATACTATGTAAGGGCTTCTATGGGATAAACATCATACGGAATAGTTCTCTTACAAGAAGAAACATTAACTCTATTATTCAGAATAGTAGTTTATTTCATGAGAAAAATATTTTTCGAATGCCAGCCTGGATGACGATTCCTATATTACTTTTGGAAATACTGAGACTTTTTTTTTAAATATCAGGTCGTGCATAAAAAATTGTTGACCGGGTTCCCCACTAATGAACTTTTACAAAATTGTCTTTCTTGATAGACATGACCCTGCTCTTTAGATTGTTGAATTGGCTCTCGAGCACTACTCTTCCCACTACATGTTCCTGCGCAATTGACATTGACATACGAAATAACCAAACAATATTCATGGTATGCCTGTTTGAAGATTAAGTAATAATATAAAGTACATCATTTCCCAATCCGTTATAGGCCGTATATTTATGCTATTTCTATTTCTATTTCAAAATTCATCTCTTAATGACAGAATACTAAAATGCACATCTTTTTTCATGCACTTTCAAGTCTAACATGAGGAGTTGAGCTTATTATGACATTGTATCCATGTGCCACACATTATTGCAATTTATTTCAAAATTTATCCGAAAATGACAGATATGGACGGGATAAAAAAACGGACAGACAGGGACAAGCTCTTACTGAGAGATTTGTGAAGATGTCTGTTATCTTCATGTTTGTTTCTTACTCCAAAAGCAGCATTTTGCCTCCCATAACCAATGATTCATCCTATAGGTCGGGGTATACGGAATTAATCTAAACGCAAAATTGTGATCGCAAATACCCCTAACTGACACAAGAGGACGCTCGGACAGATAGACAGACGGACAGACATTTGAGCAGGTCCCCCCCCCCTCAGGGCGATACAAATCCAATTTAAAAAACATCGCAATAATTTTAAGAACATGCATTGTATTCTTAGAAGTATAATAATAACATCTAATATGACTCATTTACGTTGTATTAGGGTATAAATTGTCACCTTTTTCACCATAAAGTTTGGAGTTTTAATGGAAGTTTTTCAAAGTCTGCACTTGCAAGTCTAAATTAGTATCATTCCACTTCTAATAAAAGAAAACATGCCTAGTAAAATGCCTTCTTGTGCTTGTTTACTCTAATTATAAAACAGTGTATAAAACATAAGAAAATGTCAGCCATTTTGAAATCCAAGATGGCTGCCGCAATAAATTTTATTGTTTTTGCATCTATTCTTCTCGTCCACACTTCAGCAGACTAAAATTAACAAAACCTTAAATTAAAATGCCAAAAAATATGTATATATCTCGCCCATGAGAGAATTGAAGTAAAATTAAAAAATTCAATGGCGGCCATTTTGAAATTGATTTTTAAAGGTCAAGGACTAAAAATACAGCCGTGGTAGAGCAAAAAATGAATTCAGCGTACTCGAAATAGGTAAGTAAGCCCAACTACCTGTTTGTACTAAAAAATGCCGTTAGGATGAACATTTTACCAAAATCAAACCAGTCTAAAAGTTTAAATTATAAAGTAGGTCATTTAAGCCGGTATGTGTGGAAATAACAAGTTAAATCGCAAAAGAGTATTGTCTAAAATGACAAGCTTTGCAAAGGCAGTATCTTAGCCGTTCCTTGATTATTACCTACAATTGCTAAAAGGTTAACTATTTTGATAATAGATATAGTAATAAAACATTGATTGAACTTTTTTTCTGCTGAACATCTCGATATTTTTCTAGACATACATTTGCAGAATCTGAATTATTGTACATTTAAGGTCTACCTTTGACAGTGCACTCGCCAGTTGTTGAATCACATACACGTCCATCCGTACAGACTTTACATGGCGACTGTAATATCAAATGACAAACACCTATACTAAGCTCATATAGTGTAAGTTAAGTCAGAATAAATGAAATAATGTATTTTTGGAACAATATTGTTTTAGATAAAAAAAAACCCACTCGACTAAAAGGCTTACTTAATCGTTTACTAAGAACGATATACATAAAGTTAAAATCCGTTGACATTTGAAAGCAATAGTTAAACACTTTTATCACATAAACCGCGGCACAGGAGTGTAATAAAGCCATTTAATAAAAACGATATTACACTTAAGAAATAATATATCCCAAACTGTGATTTTATTGCTCAATAACATCACTGTTTGGAGTTCGGATGCGGGGAATTATATAATATAATTATATATATATATAATGATGCGCATCCGAACGACAAACAGTGATGTTATCAAGCAATAAAATCACCGATTTGGATATATTATTTCGATTCTAACACGACATCAACAAATAAATGCTGCCGTACCTGATATTTAGCATAATTGCGCCTGATTTGTTTCCGTACTTATTGTCAGCGCGTCACATTTTTAGTGGTTACGTCACGTGTATAATGATTACGTCACATGTCTAAATATAGAACGTCAAACAGTGATTTTATAGCATATTCTAACACGACCCGCATTTTTCCCTATTGAACATAGAAGAACCGAAAGTGTGTGTTATTATGCTATAAAATCACTGTTTGACGTTCTATATTTAGACATGTGACGTAATCATTATACAAGTGACGTAACCACTAAAAATGTGACGCGCTGACAATAAGTACGGAAACAAATCAGACGCAATTTAGCTAATTATCATGTACGGCAGCATTTATTTGTTGATGTCGTGTTAGAGTCGAAATAATATATCCAAATCGATGATTTTATTGCTTGATAACATCACTGTTTGTCGTTCGGATGCGCATCATTATATCACTCGGGCTACGCCCTCGTGATATAATTCCTCGCATCCGAACTCCAAACAGTGATGTTATTGAGCAATAAAATCACAGTTTGGGATATATTATTTCTTAAATAACACACACTTTCGGTTCTTCTATGTTCAATAGGGAAAAATGCGGGTCGTGTTAGAATAGACAATATAACACTAGTGTAATAACACTTTGACGTCACGTCATTTGCGCTATAAACATAGCGTTAAAGCGCGCTAATGTTAGCGTTACACTTTAGGCGCGACAAAGAAAAATGACTCTTTTTAACAATTTACGGTTCTTATTTTATATATGTGATAAATAGAATATTATATTCGTGTAGATTCAATACTAAATTTATTGAACTCGTTGAATTAAAGAATATTATGCTCGCCAGAGGCTCGCACAATATGATTTTATTCAACTCGTTCAACAAATTTAGTATTAAACCTACACTCATTCAATATCCTCTATATACTATATCACCGCATATAAATATGAAATATCTTTAACATATATAAATGCACATAATTATCTCAAAATTACTCATCTTAAATGAAATGTATTTTAATCAGACTTGTACGCTAAATTTTCATTAATTTTATCTAGTATAAGTAAGTATCTTACAGTGAAAAACCAACATATTCATATGTCATAAAAATGACTTCATATGTATATATACCGTTTTTTGTACAGTTAGTGAAATAACATGTTCTATGTCTGTTTTATCGTAGAATCTTGTGTAGTTATAAGGTTCAAAGAAAAATAAAATCTACCTTACTTAAAAACATAAAAAAGATATTTATAATAATGCTCAATGTTGTTTATATATGTGTACATATACTACCTTTTCGACTTTTATATCATCATCGGTAACGTAGACACAATCTCCATTGAACAAGTATTCTTCATTTTTGGTCAAAAATAGCTTACAAATCCTAAGTTTTCTTCCGTAGCTCAGAGCTTTACAATGTTTTCTTAAGCCACATTCCTTTACACAATCTTGTAACTTTATTCCTAACATACCCTGAAACGAATCTGTATCTGTTCGACAGGCAGAGATATTTGTGATATTATACGAAAATATAACATTGTCTTGCTTGACAATGAAAACACCAAAACAAATGTGAATATTAAGGATAACTATCACAATTGTTGTATCCGCCATGTATCGACAAATTGTCATGTCGAATATTAATAATCAACGCATTTGATCTAAATTACTATTTAGTATCCATTAGACACACTTTGAATAAAATTTAAAAGTATAAATCGCAGAGCAAATGTTATTCTACGCGCTTGGTCTTTTTAAGATCAATTAATTAAGCAAGTTTTCATGCGGGCGGTCTGAATGAAAGTGCTTTCATCCATCCCTAAAACGTTAGAAAATAATATCCGAAGACTATTCCCTGGGGAACAATTATTATTACACATTAGTTCTCAATTATACATGTACGGATAAAAGTCCCATAAATAATATATAAATGTCTCAATGCGACCATGTCAAAACTGAAAAGCGCAGGAAATGGTAATGAAATTTATATATTGCACTAATAATGTATACAAGGAGTTCGTCTGCAAAAAATGTCAAGCAAAATTAAATTCAGTAGACATGTATAATTTAAAATATGAAGTTATGATTTCAGATCTTTCTAAACTTTGACTTATAACGTGATTCAAAACTTCATCTGTAAGTCAGAGTAAAAACCTTACGCTTGTAGTTTGATATACTGGGATGCAAAAACGCTACACAAAAAGAGGAAATCTTAACTATTTGTCATCAATTGAATAATTATAGCAGAATGCAAGTAAGATTGACTTTCACTTATAATATATAATGTAACCTATTCAATTTCTTTTGCCGTGCGTTAATGTTACGCACAAATTCAGCAATATTCACAAGTCGTAAAAAATACATAGCTGAGCAAATTAAACCATTAGTTCTGAACATGCTGCACCTGACCACGTAGGTTTGGATTCCGCAAAGAAAGTTGACCCAATTATTTAATTGGAGGAATTTCAAGTTCTGGCTTTAACAAAGGTTATTCAAGATGGAATGTTATTATATGATTATACGCGTGTCGATGTGAGCATTTCAGGGTCGGTATAACTTAAAATTCTGCCAGAATCATTGGCACATAGCTACTGAAGTTTTCAGTCACTTAAACAAAAGTATAATAACTCTACATGCATATTCTTTTATAAAAGAAATTGCTCTATACAATGTTACATCAGTTTTAACTTCATTGAATGTTCTAGCTACATCGACGCTGTAATGGTTATGAGGTGACTTTTCAGCTTTACTGATGACGGAAAACTTCTTGTATATCTTCGTGTATTATTTATAAGGTGTTTTACATTGACTACCCTTTTAAATGCTTCCATTGTCTCAACAAATAACTGTATTGATTATAACTACACTTTGCACTTCATTATTCATAGAAATTCGTTTTGAATTAGTATTTCAATCATTGTTTATGTTCGTCCATATATCATATTTAATATGGTACAATGTTTATCAATAGATAGATATACATTGTACATTTATAATTTAACATTGAATTCTAGCGGAAACCTGAAAAGCGAAACGGAAATGGCTAGGTGAATAAATACATCAATAGAATAATCACAAGAAATACACATTTGTTATTTGATAAAAAGAATGACAATTAAAATTTCAAGTTTCATTGAATATCTTTTTCCATTTTAAGTAACAGCAACCTTGGTCATAGGTAGCAGAGAAACAAAACCAAGATAGGTCTTTGCTGCATACGAAGATTCTTTGTCTGTTATAACTGATTTTATTTTTTTGGTAACAGTGGCCTGGACCCTACGCAACCGTAAAGCAAGCCAAACCGAGGTCTTCATATAAGTTTGCTTCAAACCAAATTTAATTGCAATAACTCATTCCTAACTCGAGATATTGAACAAGAACAGATTTTCTCTTTTTAGTAACAGTGACCTTGATGGGCCTTAAAGCAATACAAAAATAAGTCTTAACAAAAGTTTGCTTTATAACAAGATTCGTTGAAATGTTTCATTCCAAACTGAAATTATTGACTAGAAACCAAATTTCTTTTTATTTTGTAAAAGTGCCCTTGACCCTAAAGGGACCAAAAGTTATCGCAAGCGAGATCTTCACATAAGTCTTAACAAAAGCGTGCTTTATAACAAGATTCGTTGAAATGTTTCATTCCAAACTGAAATTATTGACTAGAAACCGAATTTCTTTTTATTTTGTAAAAGTGCCCTTGACCCTAAAGGGACCAAAAGTTATCGCAAGCGAGATCTTCACATAAGTTTGCTACACACAAAGTTTCGATGAATCATCTCATTCCAACCTCTAGTAATTGACCGAAAAGCAGATTTTCTGTTTTTAGCAACAGCGACTTTAACATTGACCCTAGGGGCCAAAAGAAAAGCATTCACAAGCGAGATATATTTACCAAAGCTTGCAAACCTAAACTTTAAAGCTTACTAAGATTAAATGAAATATCTTATTTCTAACTCTAGATATTGACCGGAACCTTTTTTAATTTTTGTAGTAACAACGACCTTGACTTAGACCCTCGGGCCCCTCAAGAAATACATCAGCTTGCAATATATCAGTTTTGTTCAAGACAAGTTAATTAAAACTAAGTTATTGAAGCTCACTAGCCCCCCGCTTACACCAATCTCATAACCAGGATTTTGAAAACTGAACGCCTGATTAAAAGAGTGAATCGTATACTTTCCCTAACACATATTGAAAAATCAAAGAATTAGAATTATTTTTAAGACATTTGAAAAAAACTTTGAAATTCTGCTGATAAAAATAAAACCCAAACCCCAACGAAACAACATTTGTAATGCTTTAAAATGGCTTCTCTTCTGTTTAGTTTATACAGAATTTATCATTGTGCAGAAAGCTATAAGATTATAATCACTCACCCGACCTACCAGTACTAAATAAGCAATGTGTGTAATGATAGGGTTTGAAATCGTATGGCCAGAAATCTTAAAAATAGTAGTCCGACGCATCAAAACACTCGCTCAAACCCCATCTATTGACATCTGTTTAGCAAAAAGGTTTATGGACGAAACAGGGAGTTTCTCACTAAATAGCAATCTTAAACGAGCGCAAAATGGTAAGGCTGCATGATAAATGCACTTTGCCCTAAGGGAATGTGAACAAAGTTCAATTTGCAGTAGACATACTAGTATAGAGCATTCTTTAGAATTTGACATTCCTTTTTTAGTGAAATGTAATTCGTATAGTATATTTTACCTTATAGCGATATGGTTCACAATAATAATACAACAAGAGCCATGTCAACATGGCCATCCCCCGCCGAATGTGTTTGCTCATTGGAAGAATGTATATGTAGTAGAGCGGAATAATTCCATTTTAAGAGGTCTTTTGGTAATGAAAACTGATGGCTATAGTGATTACAGATTTGAAACCTATGTGAATACTGATGGCTGAAAATAACAAAGGGCAATTACTGAAAAATAATGCAGAGTAGGTTATCATTCTTGTGTGCTGCATCCCTCCTCAGTAAAATCTATCCACCTATGAAGTTTCAAGTTGATACCTCAAATACTTTTTTGAGAAAAAAATTGAATTGAAAAATTAAGTATGAAAAAGAACAAAGGGCAATTACTCAAAAATTATAAAAGGTAGAGTTATCATTCTTGTGCAGTGCACACCTCCTGAGTGAGATCTATGCACCTATGAAGTTTCATTTTGATATCTCAAAGGCTTTTTGAGTTATGCTCTGGACAAAAATTAATTTTGAAAAATAACAAAGGGCAATAACTCAAAAATAATGCAGGGTAGAGTTATCATTCTTAAGCACTGCACTCCTCCTCAATGAGATCCATCCACCTTTGAAGTTTAAAGTTGATACCTCAAATACTTTTTGAGATAAGCTCTGGACAAAATAGCATGAAAAAAAGGGCAATAACTCAAAAATTGTATAGGGAAGAGTTATCATTCTTGCGCACAACATTCCTCCTCAATAAGATCTATCAACCTATGACATTTCATGTTGATATCTCAAACACTTTTTGAGTTATGCTCCACTCAGGTGAAAAATTAGGTATGAAAAATAACAAAGGGCAATAACTCAAAAATTATGAAATGTAGAGTTATCATTCTTGTGCACTGCACACCTCCTGAGTGAGATCTATGCACCTATGAAGTTTCATGTTAATATCTCATAGGCTTTTGGAGTTATGCTCTGGACAAAAATCAATTTTGAAAAATAACAAAGGGCAATAACTCAAAAATCATGCAAGATAGAGTTATCATTCTTGTGCACTGCACTCCTCCTCAATGAGGTCTATCCACCTATGAAGTTTTAAGTTGATAACTTAAATACTTTTAAAGATATGCTCCGGACAAAAATGTCGGACGGAAGGACGGACGGACGGAAGGTCGGACGGACGGAGACTATTTCTATATCCTCCGCCGAAATTTTTCGGCGGGGGATAATAATAGACTGTATTTTGTAACTTGTCTAGCACAAACAACCCCTGATACTGGCCGAGCTTATTATCGTATATGTAAATCTATAAAATTTGTGAAATTGTAGACACAAGCTTTTTGTAAGAGGTCAAATATTTCATTTTGATCCAAAAAGGTCAACTTTCCCTTTGCACAACCCGCATAACAGTCGAACCAATGATTTCGTAAACTATATTGCTATTTTTGCAACAAATATATATTTAAGGTACCAAGATTAAAAAAAGAACAAGACTAAGTGAATTAAAATCTTCGTCAGTATATTTTGTTCAACTAACTGAACCAAAAGACTAAGACTACTGAGTCTTTTTTCACACGTTTTTATTTATTTAGACTGTATATTTAAGCATGTGACATTTTTCTCAAGCACTTCTTACTTCATGTCCTCAAAGGGTCATGGGAATGGCATCAAAGTGTGTATTATAACATGTGGTTGGACAAATAATAATTGACATTTTTAACATGAAAATGTTACATTGCTCTTTCAGACTTACATAAAACATAAAAATTATTGAATTTATAACTAACTTATCCATAAGCTTATCTGTATCCTCTTCTATTGTTATTTTTATAATATTTTCAAACTTTATTTCCCATTGATAACAATTTTGTTGCTTTGGCCTAAGGTTCTTAATGTATTTTGATTACCGCGTTCGGGGAGAATAAAAGTAAAAGTACTACAAATGTTTCAAATATATCAGGACAAATAAAGTTTAAAAGAGTAATGTTAAGTAATGATGAATATATCTTAAATGAAAAGTCCGAGCAAAGCAAGCAAATACATGTATAGTATTACACCGTAACGTTGTGGATGTGAAGAATTTTTGGTTTCACAGATCAAATGAATCAATAGAAATAAATATATTGATCTGGCATTGAATCAAGAAGTAGTATTGAATGGTACATAAAATGGAGATAATCGAGTAAAGGTTAATAAAAACTATAGCATTCCCAAATCTTGTAATTTACCGGAAACCAGTTTTTTTATATTTTTAATAACAGTGACATTAACCTTAGCCATGAGGGTCCCCAAAAGCGATCAGATGTTTTTAAACAAGTTTGCTTAATAGCAAGTTTCATTAGATAATCTTTTTCAAATCTTAGTTATTGACTTGAAACCAAATGTTTTTAAGTAACAGCGATATTAACCTTAGGCGGGGGTTGGGGGATGCTAAAAGCAAAACGAAGGAAGGTCTTTAGATAAGCTTGCTGCACACCAAGTTTCTTTCACATAGATCAGTCAAGACTATAGTTGACTTTAAACTGATTTTGTTATATAAATAAACAGTGGCCTTGAACCTAGGGCCCCGAAATGCAATCTTAAGCGAGGTTTTCACATAAGCTTCCATTGAAATATCACATTCCTTAAAGCAATCCAAACCAAGATCGTCATGTAAGCTTACTACAAACCAAGTTTTTTTTTATTGAAACTAATTATTATTGAACGGAAACAGATTTTCTATTTTCAGTAACAGGGACTTTGACCTTGGCCCAGAGGGCACAAAAGTAAGCTTTACACAGCACGTTCGTTAAAGTATATCATTCTTAACTTAAGCTATTGACCGGAAACAAAATCTATTTTTTTTGTTAACTGTGATCTAGGCCTTTACCCAAGGGAGCTCAAAAGCAATCCCGAGAAAGATCTTAACATACGCTTGAGTTTTATCTATCTAAGTTATTGATCTGCGAGATTGCGCAGGCTAGCCTGGATCCATGCTGGTTGATAACACACTATGTTGGTTTGGTCATTGGTCTGCGTCTGTAACTGTTTCTTTTAGTATTTGTCTTCATGTTATTATGTGTCGGCATAGTTTAATGATATCATTATCACGACAGGATTTATTAAGCACAAGCATTAAATGACCAATAATACCTGTTTTATACGACAATGTAAAGATCAGATATAATATCAAACTAGTCTGAAAAGGTGTGAGAACGGTACTGAATTCATTACATTTCAACATATAACGTTCATCTTAGTTTTGTCGCATAATATTAGATGTAAATCTATTAAACATGATCTCGGTGAAGTTTCCATGATTCTTACCTCTTTCTTGTATTAAATATAGGAGCTGAGTTGGATCACATGTTTTTGCGGTTATTCTTAGCATAATTATAATTTGTTCCTTAATTTTCAGTAAAGAAATAGTAAATCTCGTTTGAATAAACAATACGGTTATACTTTTTCTTCTAGAATTATTTTCAGTCCTCTAAAAAGTCTAATAAACAAGAATAGCCACAGGGTCAAAATTGTCTATGCCCTGTGGTTTCGTTTACGCTCTAAATGGTCACTATCAATGGGTAGGTTGGAACAGGATAAAACTTACTGCAATGTGGCAATTTTAACGCTGACAGTTCTTATCATGATTCATGTCACTGAAAGTGTCCCGATTTTGACACGGATACCAACAATAACCTCACTTCAATTTTTTTCCATCAAATTGTCTTCCTTTAAAGACGAGATACACTTATTTTCCCGACTGTTTTCTTCTTTGTCACAAATCATTACAATAACAGTTTTCAGTAAAAACAAAACCCAACAAATCATTGTTTGTACTTTCTTTCCACTAAACCTTTAACATACTATTACTTTGCTACGTTTATACTTAACGGTGTTTGCCGAATTTGTAAACGAAAATGGGTAAACTATTTCATAGATTCAAATTATAAGATATGTCAAGGAGTGCTTTGAAAATTGTATAGTTTATGTTTTTAGTTTGATCTATAGCTAAATAAAAGCTTCCAGTGTTCATTTCGCAAAAAAATAAATAATAAAATAATATTTACATATTTACTGCTAATATGCTTTTAATTTGTAGGTGTGCGACCAATGTCTTTATTAGTTGTAAAAATAATGATCTTTATTTAGCATATGCGTAATAATAGTATATATTGCAACTGAGTTAACGTCCAGGCATTGTGTATGCAAGTTTTGTTGTTTGTAAAATCATTACATGATTTGAAGGTATAATATGTACATTTTTGACTCTACTTTTGTACTTTTATGACAATTATAAATGTACTAGGGATATATAATGTAACAACAATATATATATGTGTAATCAATGATATTGAAAAATCAAAATTATTTTTGAATTTCATGTACATCATCCCGATTCACAGGCCAGATCAGTTAATTGTCTTTTGATTGTTTTGAGCAATGCAAAGCTGTTTACTGTTACAACATGGTGGTGTGAGGCAATGTTTGCTAGTTCTGCTTGGTCGACAGCTGGTCCAATCCCTACAGAGATTACTTGTGCCTGCTTGTGCAGAAGATTCGCCTCCAGTTTGGTCTGATTTTGGTTATCTGAACGTCCATCAGTGATGACAATTACGAACTTGGATGAATTAGTCCTTGCCCCATGCACCGGAAGTAGACTCTGCGTGCGCACAAAGTTCAACGCTCCGGATGTGTTCGTTCCTTGACCAATATACTGTATATTGCGGATAGCTTGAAGAACAGAATGTCTGGAATGGTACTTGTTGAAGTAGAAGTCATTACGGATATCAGAGGAGAAAGTGACCACGCTGAACTGGACGTTATTGGTCCCAATGGAAAACTGTGCGGCAAAGTCGTATACAAAATCAACTTCGGTTTTGAAATTGTCTGCACCTTCACTATCAGACGAATCGAGCACGAAGACAATGTCAGCTGGCTTCAGTCCACAGGCTGTAGTGAAGCAGAGGTAAAGCATAAT
Organism: Ruditapes philippinarum; assembly: GCF_026571515.1. Lineage (NCBI taxonomy): Eukaryota > Metazoa > Mollusca > Bivalvia > Venerida > Veneridae > Ruditapes > Ruditapes philippinarum. The sequence continues at coordinate 47,878 of NW_026853353.1, forward strand.
ATACATTTTATGATCTGAAGTAAATTTTCTTATTGTTCTGTACCTTATCATAATACTTAAAGTTGACGAGTAATAATATACTTAGTAGTTGTAGGAAGAACTATGAATATTGGATTCCCTGGCAATCACAATCAAATTTTAGGAAAGACCTGTCTTACACGTAAGAATTATATCAGTTTATGAAGGTGAAACAGAATTTACAGGGTACAGTTACGAAAGATTTTAAACGAAATAAAATAAATTAGAATAAGAAAAATATTTATCAAAAAGTGATGTAAGGGTATAAATTCAGACCAGCTTTCGTTGTGGTAGGTGGCAAGGTTGTTGTTGTAGTTGTAGTTGAAGTCGACGTTGTAATTCTTTTAGCAGCTACACGAGAAAAAAATGGTTTAGATGCTTACACAACACATTATAAGTGCTCATAGATTGCTTTTAGATGCAAAACGGAAGCCCATAATCGATTATAAATATGTCATTCATACTTACATTAGCAGAAAATAAAAGTTTCTTTTACAGACTCTACGTCAATTATGTCTAAAGTTATTCTTTATTCTCATTTAAGTGTGATACTTTGTAAAATGACATTGTTTGCTTGTCTATTCCTTCTCAAAACAATAGAAGTACATATGAAACTTTGTATAATATGTATCTTGCCGCACCTTCGAGGGTTCAAGATAGAGAAAATAAGAATCCCTAAAGAAAGCCCAACACGGCAAAATTGAAAATGTTGCAGGCTCGGTTTGATTGAGCCTGTTCATGGACGGTTCTGTCAAGTGCAAACTACCGTTCACGCCCCCAAGCACCGGCTGAAGCAGAATTCAACATTAAACATGAACTGATACAATTTTGAATTTTGAAACATCCGCAGATGTGTTCATATGGCGGTTAACATGGAACCTTCAATGTGACACGTACGTGCGATTCCATGAAAAGCGGCATATGGTCCCCAAGTAAACAAAATGCGTGTCTATACTCAACACTTTTTAAATCTAATGCAATGTAAAAGACTAGAAGAATATAAATTCTGAAATAAAATATATATTAGAACGTACTTGCACAAATGTTATCCACAATATCTTTGTGAATCTGGGGAAGCTGATCAAATGAACCGACTTTAAACACGTGATCGTTGTCGGAAGCAATGACCTAAAACAAAACAAAAATTATTAAGACCTGAATTGATATTGGTGTAAAATACAGAAAGCCGATATAAATTATTACCGAAAAACAGCAAAGAATTTTTTGATTGAGATAAGACAGTTTATAGCTTTCTTGTAGATACAAAATGACTAGATCAATTACTTTAAAACAATCTGAAGTTGAATTAAAAGGTGTGATATTTGAGTTCGTATATACACAGAATTCGAGTTCTCAATATGAATTTTAAAATATGTCATACAAATTAACTTGTGTCTTATCCCACTTATTATGTATCAAAATCGTACTTGGCTTTATAAGTTTAAACTGTGAATTGTTGTTATATCAAAATGCTACAGTTGAGCGGCTACCCGTAAAGTGTCTGTTAAAATTGCACAGATGTATTTGTTGCTCTCATTACTGGTGGTGAAGGCAAACTAAAATATCCACTGGCATTCATATATATATTCCTACATACTTAATTATACCAGAAATTACGAAGTAAAATGAATACATAATTATGTCTTTACCCTCAATTCGTTAGTATCAACATTATTACCAATTCCTACAACGAATGTTTCAATACCTTGACTGAAATATACAAACATGACTAAATAATATACGTATATATAACATAATAAATCAACACCTTTGCATATACAAGTACACTTCAAATTTCATTAGTGTTAATACGTTTAAAGGAAATATGAGGAAAAAATACATATCTATCTTTTAAGTTTTAAAGGAACATACCACTGTTAAAACTATTTGCCCGCTAAAGATTAACAGGCCCGTTCTTTTAAACTGAACAAAATCATTCATCATTAAATTTTACCGGCTGAATATTTTTTGTAGTTTGAACTTGTTGCGTGGGAGGAATATGTTGCATGCACATCAACATAGATAGATAAACACAGAAGAACAACCCTTTTTATGGTTACATTTTAGAATGACGTCGTAGAAGTAAAGAAATAAAATACACAACTATGGTGTGCGCTTAACCATCTTTTCTGAAAAATTTCGGAATATTGATAAATATATAATTATATAATTATAATTAAAAATAAATTATATTTTTGCCGCCTTGACCAACATTTTCTTATTTTTTAGATAAAAAAATATATAAGAAATCAACATGAACGATATGCAACGTTCGCCTTTTGTTTTAGTACTATACGTTTATTTGAAGTTAAATTATTCAAAAGACAATATAAAATATATTGCGCGTCTTAAATGATGCAATATTAAGTGTTACATCACTCTCTGGCAACATATACATATCGATATAAAACCTGTGTAGATGCTCGGAGGCCCGTTTTGTCCAATCAGGTTCAGTTGACCGTCCGTCAGTCAACACAATTACTACTTTACTCCCAACACTGTGCCGAAGCTCGGCTCTAGCCAAATCCAGACCTTTATTTGTCATCGTTTCACCATTACTACAATATACAGAAATTCTATGCAAATCTCTTATAATAGCATATACAGATACTTTATAATTTTCTTTAAAGTGAAATGAAATGAAATAAGCGACAATCCGACCGTTAACAACAAAAAGGTCTTGTCATCTTAAAGCTTAAAAATGTAATATAATATAGAATGAGACGACATACGGCAAACGGATACGGAAACAATAAAATAGACCGAATCAATATGTTGGAAAATATAAAGAAACATTTTCGTATTTCTATGATATACGATTGAAAATAAAATATTATCAGCAAATAAACATCATTGTCTTCTTTTGATCATTTTGTTTTGTTCACACCAAATATGTTCACCTTCATAACTTAATTTACCATATTCCCCAATCAATTCAATTTTTCAAGACAATTATTTTGCCAAAGTTTCAAATTCTAATGAAATTGATTAACCCTTTCCCCCATGAGCACATTGTGAAAAATGGCCGTTTTCACTGAAAAGCCTCCTGTTACAAGTTCAAACTGCTATGAAACTATGAAAAATGCCTCAATACTAATCAAACTTGGCACAAATGTTTACTGGACCATTGCCTTTGTAACGACATGCTCAGTCTTAAATTTCCTGTTATTATGGCAAAGAGGGGACATCTCAAAATTGCCAAAAATCACTATTTTGCCTCGATTTTTCCATCAAAATTTATTTCAAAGTGCTGCAACTTCTCAAGGATTTGAGATAGAGTCAAAGGCTTTTCAGCGTTGGTTACACGTTACATTATCATCGACCTGGGGTCATGTTAAGCCTCTCACAAGTCCAAAATTTTCTTGGCGATGAGGGGGACTCCGCCTCCCTTCAAACCCTCCTAACAGAAGGGGGCACATCCCCCTTCTGGCAACCCCCTAATGTATCTTTTGGATGGGGGCGGCGCCGAAAAAGTGCTCTTCTTTTTAGCAACATTTCTCAAACGAAAACATGTGTTTGGGGCCCAAATAGGACATTTTTTTCACTATTTGAGGCCTACAAGGGGGGGGGGGGGTCGAAAGTGCGTTGTTTCGCGTATATATGAGGTAAAGGGTTAAACTATATAAAATTATATGTATTATAATTTTATCCTCCCACTCGCAGGGGTTGTAACTGAGGGTTAATCCAGAGAGACAAAAGATCAAATTTCTTTAAAAGCTAGGAGATAAAACTTACATATATGGAACTTTAAGAACATTAGACATAATGGTTTCTTTGTCACTATTTTGCCTAAACCTCAATTCCGTGTGTGCATTGTTTCCAAATGTGACGAGGCAAACACGTGTTTGAGCACCATCTTCGAAGGAGAATTCATTGACAACCATGTTAACAAATTCTAGCTGCTTGTGAAAATTGATCGGACCTTCACTTCCAGAAGAGTCAAGGACAAAACAAACATCCGAAAAGATGTTGTTACATGCTGCAAAGAATAAAGACTTGAAATGTTGTATATGCGAATTACAAAATAACATTTTTTATTATTATGACGATTACAATATGACACAAATTTCACAATTCAATTTCTTATGATAAAATGCCCGGATGACAAACATAGCATCATATTATCACAGACAGTGAGATGTTACACGATATACTTAATAAGACATTTATGGATATGAAAGCGAATGGAAAAGGTGGCATGACATAACTATTAAAAATACATACATATAATAGATACAAACAACTGTAATCATACGTGTATATCAATTCTATGTTAAATAGTAGCGTCTATATCAGCAGAAAATATACAAACGCGTCAATCATACAAAGTTTTTTTTCAAAGTACTAGGGTGCGTGGACGGTAACTTGCACTTTAATTTAGTACCGTCCATGAACCGAATAAATCAAACCGATTCTGCAACAGTTTTAATTTTGCCAAGTTGGGCTTTGTTTAGGGATTCTGTATTCTCTATTTCGTTTTAGACGGACGCATATTACACATACATGGTAAAATACTTCTAACCTATTTAAAAGCTTATCTAGAAACGAATAGCTAAGCGGATGATAGCGGATGATAGAACTGTTGGCGTATTCTTTGCAATATATATTTATCTTAACAAATGTAGATGCAACAATGAACATATTCTTAAGTCTATTCAGTATTTCTATATGGCATTTCGCTTCAAAAAAGCATGATAGATTAATGTTCACAGCTTTCATATTACATTTTGGTTTGGGTTATTTGACAAGTCTTTTTAGACATATTATCTTGTCTTTGGTGAGTTATTTTTGTCTTAACATGAAATTCGTCCTCTAAGACGTTACAAAAATAACACAACGTTTCAAAAATTTGATGTTCATAAAGGCCTATGCCAACGATCAGTTTGTAATTGTACTCATTTGGATATTACTCCTTATCTTTAATATGCGTGATTATTTATTTCATTTGAAATTAAAGTAATACGGTTGAAATATAAAATCTCAAATATTTCTAGGAAACATGCCTATAGTCGAATTTTCAAACCGTTCATGCCGGGTCTTGAGACCATTATCTAATTAATGTATGTATTTCTGACTTTGAGAAATCTAAGTTTCATAAAAAAACAAAGAGTCTATTTAACTAAAGAATACCAATTTGGTTTATTTAGCATAATATCTAGGTTATTCAAAAGCATTTAGCATACCAGAGAAAGAAAAACAAATTTATTATCAGAGTATATTTATGATGTTAATTTATTATGACGTTATAAAGTAATAAGTATAGGTTTAACCAATTTGAAACATATCTTTTAATAACGGAAGCAGGATATCAATATTTCACGGAGACAATTGTATCAAATATGAATTACCGTTACATGCCGTGTCTGTCACCTCACCCTGAATTGTGTTCAGAGCATCAAATGAGCTCACTTGGAACGTATGGTTTGCATCTTTAGCAATCATGAGTAATTCCTGTGGATCTACTGAACCGCCTATTCCCACAGCTATTGTCGTGACAAGTGGATTTTTCTGTCAATAAACAATGAACACTAAATAACGGACATTAACTGAAAGGTGTTTTTTTTATAAGATTTTAACTTTTGTATTATGTGTGTTATTATTTAGTCATTGCACTAAATTTGTCAATAAATTAACACTAGTTTGTAAGTTCTGTACATTATTTTCAAATACATATTGGTTATATTTATTTCTGTCATAACATTTCTATTTTACTTTTTTTCACTTTAAACAAATGATTTTGTAATTGATTTCTTTAATGAATTTACCAGTTACGTTATAGCTCAATAGGCCCGAATAACCACCCAACCCAAGCTAATGAAATATGTATATGAAACAAAACAATAAATGCATAATGCCAATTAGCATACCTTTAACTCCTTCACGGAATATTGCAGTGAAGAAGGTTCTAGTGACCGTCCATCAGTCAGCACTATCACAAGTTTTGTCACATTTCTGTCTCCACCATGACGGTGACCAAGCGTATTAGTACGAACAAAATTGATGGCTGGAAATGAACAGCTTGTTAATATTATATTCCAGCTCGATCAAGATGTAGACATTGAAAAGAATAATTGTGCCGACGGATCTAAATGTAAGCAGCATTATTTCTATAAGTTACTCATAACTTATTTGAAAATGAATAATTTTGTGCTGCTGTTTGAGTCTCCTTAAAACAATTTCTTCAAATTAGAAGGATAATAGATAATTATCAATACAAAATCATACAAAATCATTTTGTATAATTAAATTTTCAAAAAGCAGTCTTAATAGATTGCCAGAATGCTTTGCACAAAATTTCATGACTAATTTGAAAAAAGAATAATGTTTATCTTATTTAACAGAATGGGTTAGATTTAATAAAAAAAGCAACTAATCAAATATTTCTATACCCAAATGCGTATTCGTTTCACCATTAGGATAGTGCGTCTTGGATATACGTGATAACAGCTGTGTTTTATTATAATACTGATTCAGGTAAAACTCGTTGTGAAACCCGGTTCCGAAGGTTAGCAATGATACGCGAGTATGATTCTCCCCTATTTCAAATTGCTCTGTAATGTTTTCCACAAACTTCAACTGTTTGTTGAAATTATTTGCACCTTCACTACCAGATCCATCCAGAACGAAAACAATATCCACCGGATTGAAAGGACATGCTGTAAGAGAGAGTATTGTAATGACAGTACACAACATATGTTTGACCACACATTGAGTTAACGTGTAAAAATGAATGCTTTACAAATTTCAAATACTACTACAATGTGGAACCAACTGAGGTTGTGTTGTAATATTGAAATACAAGTTACGACAGTAAGCCATTTTGAATGCACAAGAGTTCACAATACACAGTTCAGTCAGAGCATCGTTCATAGGAAAGCTGTCAAGCAGTTAACCAGAACGAGTGCCTTCACTCTCGCAAGAAACTTGTATTACCTCTGAACATACCAGAACAGAGGTACAATGTACAGGTACAATGGCCGTAGAAAGAAATTCATTATCGATCACAACGAAATTGACCTGCATTTTCTGGGAATCAAAGTAACAGATCAGCGTACTACAATTGAGCTAACCGAACGAGTAAGGAGGGTATGATACACTGATGTTCTTAAATACTAGAAGTAGAATCCGATTCTTCAATAAGTTAAAACACAGCTTCGTCTATACACAAATATATCTCAGCCTCTATATTATGTTAAATTTCTATATTAAGGGAAGCATGAAATTTATAATACTTACATTTATCGATAGCATAGGCAACTTTACAAAATAAAGATCCAGCTGCTATACAAATATACACTAGTCCATTCATTTTCTAATCCTCAGTGAAACCAGTTTAGAATAAAGACGTTTTTATAAACATTTGCACATGCATTGGTGTAAGACAAGGTCTAAAGATAAGATAAACGTTCGACCAAGTGTTATATTCTATGACTATCTGAACGGCATTTTCACACTCCTAACATTGTTTCTTTATCAAGTGCTACGAACAAGGTGACAAAGTGGTAAAACCTTTATTTGTACTTGATTGTCATCATTTATGCACAATTTATAAGAACAATCAATTAAGAATTGTATGCTAAGCGTTATTTTAAGAGTTTTAAGTAACATACACTGTAGAGATAATGTTTTGATTTTCCAAATTTGTTATTTTTTTTTTGTAGTAAAGGAAGACATTAGTTGCACCTCATTACATTATTATAGACATAGTCGGATACCGGAGTTTAACAACTAACCTTCTTAGGTTGCAACATTTGTGATAATTTTAATTCGTTTGGTATAGATGTGTTATATCATGAAAGATAGTCGCTGTCTTATTTAATGTTTTATAACAGCACATCAGTGAGGTGAAATACTAATGTAAGAATAAAATATCAATAATCGTATGACACTTGTAGTGATGACTTGAACAATATATATTTTATTTTATTTTACCTCAAACTATCTATTTATGTTTTGTGTCTAACAAACATTAAATAAAAAAGCATAGATAAGAAATTTGAAGTGTATGCACATTCATACAGAGTTGCTTCTTCGTTTACAGACCTTTCGAAGGCGCATCACGGTCGTTGTTTGTGACGTCGACATTAGTTCCAACCTTCATGATTTAAGTAATGCTCTCAATAGCCTGTTTGTTTCCAAATTTACATTTAAACTGAAATCCTTTAATTATAAAATGAACTCAATTTCTCTTTTTAGAACACATCGTGCACACTAGGTGCAAGTTTTATAAAGTTAATAAAATTAATGTTGAAACTTTATACACATAGCTGTGTGCACTGGAAAGAAATAATTGGTTTGTATGACCAGTTTGAAACATTCAAACTATGAGAAATTTCACAAAGGCAGAGACACTTTGAATATATCGAAGACTTGGTGGAAATATTGAATAATTGATATATCAATTAAGTTTTCTTTAACATGTTTTCAAATACCAGCATGTTTAGTAATTTAAGATAATTAAAAATATCATTACATTACATCCTGGACCACAATGACAACACGTGAATTCACTCATTTTTGTGTCATCCTGTGTATATGAATACTTGGCCTTGTACATCTTTTCATTTTATTAATAACTTTGAGGTATTTATATAAAGTATTTCAAAATGATTATTAATTTACTATGCTTAGTTTGTCTTCTTATTTCTAGTCTTTATGTTTCATTTTAAAATCATACTCATTTTTATTTGTTTGGGTCGTCAGACCAAACAAATAATGGTAGCGAAATTTCAGAGTATAATGTTCTTAATTGCAAATGCCGAAAGTAGTCCACTTTTTTGAAGCGGTTACTTCCCTTTTGTATGTACACTAAAGCCGAAAAATTCAGGGGAGATCACTGCGTAAAGATGGTCAAAGACAGGCGCATCAATTTTCAAGCAAAGTAATTCCCGAATGGTCGAAGGTTTCTAATATTGTTTTATTGTATTTTCTGATCGAAAATAACTAAATACAAAGCGGACATTCAATCTCTGACACAGAAGTTTACAACAAACCTAACAACAAGTAGTTCTCAAAACAGCTTAAAACTAGCGATTTAAAAGAAAGAAATATTTTATTTTGTTACAAGTATCCAACAAATTACAACGCATTTAAAGTTAAACAATAGCGTTGGCTTATAGAATTGTCAATAAATGCACAATCACAAATTACGCGGATGAATATGATTTTATCAATGAAAATACTATTTATAACCGAATACTACACACAAACCGAGTAGTGGAATATATAGCTTCTACATGTCGGACTGTTTGGGCGAGAGGATTTTCGCTAAAAAATTTAATTCAATTTTAAACAACAGGTTTACCCTGAACAAAATACCTCGAAATTAATAAGGATTACAAACCCGAAATGCAATGGAAGTTCTCAATTTAGAATGACTTGATATTTTATCAGACTTTCTGTGTATAACTTCTCCGTGGTACAGTGGTAACGCGCTCGCTTAGTGTGTGAGAGGACTCGAGTTCGAATCCCAGTCGAGGAAAATTTTTTTTCTGATAAATTCTTTTTTAAGTGTTTTTGTTAAGGAAGTAGCCATGATATGCAAGGATAAAGTGTAACTGTCGTAAAAAATGAACATAAATGATATTTTGATGCAACTCTAGTTATGCAGAATTCCGTATGTATCAAACTCTGGTGCCTTGCAAAATGAATTATAATACATAAAAATGAACCTATACAGGAAAATGCATACAGATTTACAGTACGATTTAGATTGCAAAGATCAGAAAATACCACAGAACTTGCAGCACTTTGATTTTTTATAAATATAAATGCTTATAGTAAGCTCCAGGATTATTTACATCTGTGTTAAACAACAGTTAAAGTCGTTACAAGCCCTAATTTAGAATAATATGGTTTTCTTCAGCCCGTTCACATATAAATTCACCGTGGCTGAAGGGTTTTCGGGCTCGCTTAGGAAGCGAGAGGTCTGGAGTTCAAATCCCAGTAAAGGTAACTCATTTTTTTTTCAAATTGTTAAAGTCAAATAAACATTGGATTGAATATCAGTGTTGCAATTAGTCTTATAGCCAATTTACTACAATTAAAACGCTGGAAAGCATTGGTGGCACTATACATATAATCTCACAACCTGCACCTTTCTTACATTCTGAGACCCAAACAAATTCAGCACCTTCTGTGCTTTGATTTATTATGCTTGTTGTTGTTTTACTCATGATAATAATTCTGTGATATTTCTCCTCGCTTTGCACCATGAAATGCCATGTATATACTACAATAAATTATTATAATTTATTATTATTTGATTTTCTAAGCTTGATTTTTTTCTCTTTTTTCAATGTATGAAATCAATAGATTAAATGGTAAAAAAATTGTAACAAATTCCTAGTCAAAGAATCAAGAGACTACAAAACACTCAGCATTTAAAAAGAAGTTAGGTAAAAGCTATAGAAAGTCGTTTCAGAAGTTTTATCTTAAAATGACATAACTGTAAGCGTTTGCTTAAAGAATGAACGTCTTTGTATGACAATTGCTGAGGTTTAAATGCCGACTTAATTTTGATTTTTGAACGGGGAGGGTAGGGGGTGCAGATAGTAATTGCTGCTTCTATACTCGTGTCATATTTATAAGTTTATGGCAGATGGATCCCGCAGTTTAAGGACAATATATATCGCACATATATGCATTATGCATTTTATTTTACACATATTTATCTTTAATACTGCTCAAATGCTATGGGGCATTAACGAAAAATGTATTTACCACTACTATCCAACAAAACCACCGAATCTGCAACATTTTCAGGTTAGCCGTTGTTTGCGTTTTTAAGGATTATGTTTTTCTCTTGTGAACGGACAACCGTTCCTGATTTAAAGTGAGGGCGATATTTGACCAGACGGACTAGGGATCTTTTGGAAAAATAAGGAGACGTCAAACAGACAGTCATACTTAAAAGAACATATATGCATGTTGGCGAAAATGTTAGGCGGGTATTCTTCCTATTTTGTGTTAAAGAGGAATAAGAAGTATGGACTCTTCTTGACGTTCATGTTATAAGAGGTTTAAAAAGGAAATAAGAACAAGAATACATTGTCTTGCATATAGGCTAGTTAAGTGTATGTAGCCTAGTTAACGTTATAAAGCCTATGCATCAACCTATATGTCGGTTATGACAACGTTTAAAGCTTACAACAAATATCCTTCACGGTAAGATATGGAACATATAGCCGTAAAATGCTTATTGTTGCAAGATGACCGTTATGATTATATTTATTATTTTTTCCTGGCAGTGTCGTAAACAGTATCATAATCATCAATAAAATGTTGTAAATGTGTTTGTAGGGGCGTCCGTGGCCGAGTGGTTAAGGTCGTTGACTTCAACCACTTGCCCATCACTACTGTGGGTTCGATTTCTTTGAGGAACTTTGGATTCTTTCATGTAAGGTTAAGGAAATTATTAAGCTAGCTTACAGTACATCGGTAACCATTTGTGCCTGAATTAATGCACGTGTTCTATTGTTTTTATAGAGATCTACATATCAAAATCTATTGAAAACAGTAAAAAACATGCCTATTGTGTGCCATAGACATACGTAATTACGAGACACGTTGATCATTTTTATAATTACGTTTAATCACTTTATGCAAGAGAAATACTCGTAAACAGGTAATGTAAAATAATATTATGCCGAGGTTATGATAGATAGATACTTAAAGTCATGACGTTGAAGAATCAAGAATGCTATATAATATGAAACGACATAACATTAAGTACATGTACGTCCTTAAATTCTACAAAGTTATTAAATTCCTTCAGTTCGTTGCATAACATAACTGTAAAAGAAAAAGAATCCAAACCACATACGCTTCAACAGTTATACGTACTAAAATGTTATCATTTTTGTTTTGTTGATAAAAAAAGAACTGATTTTTCACTACACACTTAACTTAAAACATCACAGTTGGACTAAAAGAAAGATATCTGTCTACTGCAGGAAAACTTAAACAATTCAAACCAAAAGCGTTGGAGATCTATTTTACCATTTAAAAGCTTCTATACCACACATTGTAGTTTGTGAATTTTTGAAATGAAATGTCATCAAAAGATAAAAGTTCACCACAGGCTTGTACACTTCTATGGAATAAGATGATTAATGCATGTCTTGTCCGACAAAAAACTATATAAGGTTTTTACAATGTTTATCATGCTGTAAATGTAAACCGTTGCATTGTTCTGTTTGTAATTATAGTGACTTACATTTAAAACACGCCTGTTAACTCTTGAAAGTTGATCCGTTGGTTGTGGGTAGCACAGTTGTATGCTTGGTATTCTTTTTATCCTGCAATTGATTGCTGCACAATAAGTTGTAAAAGTGGCACGTGAATATGGTGGCCTCTGACATTTAAGACAACAACAACAACAACAACAACAACATTTTATTTTGTAAATAAATGCCTCCGGCCCAAAATACACAATATAATGAAAGCAGATATGCATATTAAGATTTATCACATAAACCGCGGCGCAGGAGTGTAATAAAGCCATTTAATAAAAACGATTTTACTCTAGTGTAATAACACTTTGACGTGACGTCATTTGCGCTATATAGAAACATAGCGTTAAAGCGCGCTTAGTTAGCGTTACACTATAAACGCATCATTGAAAAATTACTCATTTTAACAGTTTACCGTTCTTATTTTATATAATTATGTGATAAAAAGAACATTGTATTCGTGTAGATTCAATACTAAATTTATTGAACTCGTTGAATAAAACAATATTATGCTCGCCAGAGGCTCACATAATATGATTTTATTCAACTCGTTCAATAAATTTAGTATTAAACTTCACTCATTCAATATCCTCTATGTGTGTACAATATATGTTGTTATATATGACATGCTTTCTTATTTATATTAATTATCAACAATTTTCACAATTTCATGAACAAAAAAGCAATATTCATTATTTTTTCTTCATGTTGAGTTTAAATCAAATTACAAAAAAATATGGAATGTATAATCATGACTGTAACATGGAGATATATAACGTTGTCTTTGTTGTAACAACTTGTTTAAAATAAAAAATACATGAAATGCATCTCCGATGAACGAATTGTTAAAAGTTTTGCAAACAGTGTTGGCAAATTCGCTCATATCTTTGTATACCCAAATGTCGTCCAGTTTCTATATATAATTTATGACTAGAACATCTAAATCTCGAAAATGATCTTTTTACATAAAATCCCATTTCAATAGATTAATACTTTTCAGGATTTAACATAGATTTGAAAAAAAATATAGGTGATACATCGGGGTGAATTCTGATTTCTTCCATCAAATATGCGTTTTACAATCAATAATCCTTTGTTTGAATTGGCAAATAAATATATCGATATCCCCAATCATACAAAGCCAAACCCATAAGTATACAATAATTCTTTTACTGATAAAACCCAATTTTTCTTTCCAACATTATCTTGTCTAGTTAAAATCAAATAACAGGATATCTATGTTCTGGCATAAAAAGAAGTTTGATAATGTTTACATGATAATCAATACGTAAAGGCATCCTTCCACATTCTCCCAATGCAACATTATCATTAACAGAATAATTAACACGTAGAAAATCTTTACAATATTATTGTATTTAAACTTGTTCAAGAATTTCGGAGATTTCACTTCCATAAATTTCGGCACTATAGGTAAGTATAGATTTTACCATAGAGTCAAATAATTTCAAATAATCAGAGTGTAAGAACTTTCAAAATTTCTTTGATATGATTTAATAGCATAGATAGATTTCCTAGCTTGTGCAGCAAGTTTGGTTTCTGCTTTTGTCCAAGATAATTTTGGTGTAAATTAAAGATCCATATACATTTATTTGTACAATGAATTGCCGTTGTAGAATCATTTTACATATGCTCTTAGCAGTCCCCCATTTCTAAATACAATAATTTCAGTTTTATTTTCATGTATAGACATACCGGTATTATAACAAAATTCTGAAATTGAATTTAACTGAGATTGAAATTCGATCGTAGTACCAGCGCAATTTGCATGTTCATCGGCGAAAAGAATGCATATTTTAAAGTCATTATCATTTTTTATTATGCTTGTTGTTGTTTTACTCACGATAATAATGATGTGGTATTCCTTCTCGCATTGTACCATGAAATGGCATGTATTTACTTTAATAAATTATTACATGTATAATTTATTATTATTATTTGGTTTTCTAACTTTGAACTTTTTCTTGTTTTCAATGTGTCCAATCAATAGATTAAATGGTAAAGAATTTGTACAATGTAGTAAATTCCTAGTCAAAGAATCAAGTGACTCTACAAAGCACTCAGCATATAAAAGGAAGTTAGCTAAAAGCTGAGAAAGAAAGTTGTTTCAGGACTTTCTTTAATTTAAAAAGAAATAATTTTAAGCGTTTGCTTAAAGAATGAACGTCTTTGTATGACAATTACTGAGGTTTAAAAGCCGACTTAATTTTGTTTTTAAACGAGGAGGGGTGTTGGTGCAGATAGTAATTGCTGCTTCTATACTCGTGTAATATTTATAAGTTTATGGGAGATGGATCCTGCAGTTTTAGGACAATATATATCGCTCATATATGCATATGCATTTTATTTTACAAATAATTATCTTTAGAACACAGAAGCGTATCGCTTTTGTGTAAAGTAACTGTTTAACTTTGAAAAAAATCTGGTTACAATGACAGTGTTATCAGATTTATAAGTCAAATTCATGAAGTCATTTTGTGCGGAATTGATGGCACCTTTACAGTTGCTTTCTGTTATGTGTATAGCCTACGAACTATAAGAACTTTAACCCAATAGAGGGGTTATTCCAATGCATTTACAACCTGTTGTATTATCGTTTAAGATTGCTGTAATCAACAACTTATGATATGCACCGATTTCTTTAAATGCAATTTAGACTGATAATACAATGTACTTCTATGCGAAACATGATTAAAGGACCAATTTATTATACGGACATACATTGTGACTGAGTTAACATTATTTATTTGATCTTCTTTTAGTTTTTAAAACACAATATGCAACTATTTTGCACCCAAGATGCAAATACCTCCTCTGTTTGAACGCGCAATAAACCTCATACCTTTGATCAATCAAACATGTTAAATTTCCGATCCATGAAGATCATTTATCACGACACTGTGTTGTGTGTTTGTTTTAGTTCTCCGTCTGTTTGATCTTTCTCTAGTCTGGTGGTTCCAGTTCCCTTGCTTGAACATTGTATAATAATCATGAATAATTATATCGATTGCCTGTTTTTTAAATCTTTTTCAAGCTCATTACATTCGATCCAATTCAAAATTCCATTGTGTAAAGTTCCCCCTATTGATTTGTTGTTTATGGGCCAAATATTCTTTTACTTGGGCAGCATATACAACTTTTCATTAATGAACGTGTCACATTGAAGGTTCCTTGATCACCGATAACGAATGTTTCTGAATTCAAAGTTCCACCGTTACATGCTAAAAAATGAATACTGCTTAAGTGCTAGGGGGCATGAACAAAAGATACATTTACCACTACTATCCAACAAAACAGAGCCTGCATTATTTTCAAGTTTCCCGTTGTTAGCGTTCTTTAAGGATGCAGATTTTTTCTTTCTTGTGAACGGACACCCGTTCCTGGTATCAACTGAGAGCGGTCTCTTACTTGACGGACAGATTCACTCGGGATATCAAACAAACAGCCAGACGTAAAAGAACATACAAATGTTGATGCATGTTGGCGGAAATGTTTGGCACACATTCTAGATAGCCTTTTGTGTTAAAGAGGAATAAGAGGTAAGGTCTCTACTGGACGTTCATGTGACAAGAAGTTTCAAAAGGAAAGAAAAGAACAAGAAAACATTGTCCCACCGTAATGAACTGTATATAGCCTAAGCATAATCCTATACGTCGGCTATGAACATATAAACTTCACTGAAAGAGATGCAACATTTAGCCTTTAAATGCTTATTTTTGCAAAATGACCGTTATGATTATAATGGTTCTTTTTTCCCTAGCAGTATCGTTAGCAGTAAAAAAGTCATCAATAAACTGCTTAGGGGCGTCCATGGTCGAGTGGTTAAGGTCGTTGACTTCAAACCGCTTGCCTCTCGCCGCTGGGGGTTCGATTTATGTGAGGGACTTTGGATTCTTTTAAGTAAGGAAGCTATCAAGTTAGCTTACGGTACATCGGTGGTTCTACTCAGGTACCCATTTATGCCTGAATTAATGCACGTGTTTTGATCGTGTTCATTGCAATCTACGTATCAAAATCTATTGAAAACAGAAAACACATACCTATTGTTTGCCATATACCTTCGTAATTACGAGACATGTTGATCATTCTTATAATTATGTATATTCAATTCGTGCAAGAGCAGTACACATTTACAGAAAATGTAAAATATTTTGATGTCTTCTACAAAGCAATTAAATTCCTTCAGTTAATTGCAAATGTTAAGAATTATATTTCAAAGACAGACGAAAGTATGGAGACACAAATATAGAGACACATTTTATCGCACTGTAGAAGAAGAAGAAGAAACATCAGCGAACCATCATAATCAAAACAACATAGGCTTCAACAGTTATACGTACTAAAATGTTATTTTTGTTTTGTTTATTAATTTGAACTGATGTTCATTACACACATAACTTGAAACATCAAACTTGGCTTAAAACTGGCTTTACTGCAGAAAAACTTTAACAATTCGAAAATCTCCTTTACAATTATTTAAGCTACATTTCACACATTGTAGTTTGGGCAATTTTGGAAAAAAAATGTCATCAAAAGATAGAATTTCACCACAGGCTTGTAAACTTATATGCAATTAAATGATTAAAATATGTCTTGTCCGATGAAAAAAATTTCATATAAGGTTTTTACAATGTTTATCATGCTGTTATTGTAAACCGTTGCAACGGTTTATTTTGTAACTCTTGACTCAAGTTATTAACACACCTGTTAACTCGTTGCAAGTGTATCCGTAGGTTGATGGTACAACAGTTGTAAGCTTTGTATATTTTTAATCCTGCAGTTGATTGCTGTACAACTATTATTAAAAGTGACATTTGAATATGGTGGCCTCTGACCTTTAAGACATTTACACGAAAGTTAAAGCGTTTTGAATAACAAGAACTACATGGTATATAGGGCATACAAAATGAATCGTGAAAGTGAAAACAAAATCTGAGTTGTATCACAAAATGGCAGTTCAGGTTAATCTTTCGTAACTTTGAGAACTGAGATGAAACTGCTGGTCACAAATATCTCATTCGATTTACAGACAATCGGGATGAATAGCTTTACTGTCTTCTACAACTGAAAAGAAAATTTAAAAAGCTAAAACTGATGCTAATCATTGCCGAGTACAAGATGATGAGTTCAAATAAATAAAAAATTATATGGACTTGTCCTTTTTACATCATGTAAATAAATGCCCCTCTTTCAGTTTCAATAAGTCATGAATTTGCAAATTGTTTTACAACAGGCATTAAAGACATACATTATCGAATGATCAAAAAGATAAGGGTGTCCGTGGCCGAGTGGTTAAGGTCGTTGACTTCAAACAACTTGCCTCTCACAGCTGTGGGTTCGAATCCCGACAAGGACTTTGGATCATTTCATGTGAGGAAACTATCCAGATAGTTAACGGAACGTTGGGGGTTCTACTCAGGTGCCACTTCGTGCCAGAAATAATGCATGAAAGGGCACCTGAGGTCTTCCTCCAAAAGTAAAGTTGGAACGTCGTCATATGGCCTAGACTGTGTCAATTCGAATTAAAAAAAAACAATCAAACAAACCATCATTAAGATATGCATGTATAATAACTCACCACCCTTTCCGTTATAAAATAAGTGTAATGGCTCTTTCGGAATACACCAACCACAATAACCGCCACAATTTGCTGAAATAATGGTGCTATCTACGTTCCTCGAGAAGTTTGCTATTCCAGGCAGAAAACCTTTAGTCACCCAAGATGCCTTATTCAGGAAATAATAATTATTAATTGACTACGAAATGATCATATTGATCTGATGGAGAATATTGAGAATAAAATTGCATTCACATTGTAAGGGAAACTATTTTCTTATCAGTTTTAAATAAACATATTGATTGAATAAATCATATATCTATCCTCAAATGTCCTAGTTTAACCTAAAATCAAAACAAGTCCTGTAAGAATCTTTGGTATAAAATACAAAGTTGGGTAAGTATTATTTGAAAGATATTGTTGCGTTGCTTTTAACGAATGTGCTTTACAAAATAAAGGTTATCGTGTGGATTAAATAGTAATAATAATCTAATAATATGTATTTGAATTTGAAAAGGTTTTCTTACACTGATTTAAAACAAACAAACAAACGAACGAAAAACAAATGCATTCATTTAACCTTGTCGCTAAATTTTAAACCAGTCCCAACTGTTGATATCTGAAAGTATCCTAACCATGGAGGGCAAAGATCGTTGAAATTCGCACACTTACAACTCCAGCCCATCGCATATTCCAGACTTGGAGTGGTTGGGTAATTGAACGTTGTATCGTTTCTTTGTATCTGCATCGACTTATGTTAGAAATATAAATTGAAAATCAGTCAAGTTGCTGTATACTTAGATAAATGTATGACATAGACAAAGTTTAACAATACTATTTCTGCATCAATTCGTTCCAAATAATCATCTTTTGCTTTCTAATATAAACAATTAACACCTTGTTATTTTTATTAAGCACTATATTAAAACTGTAAGTTAAGGTGCGAAATAAAACTGTCATTGAGGGAATGACCTTTGCACATACATGTATATCTTACCTTGCAGAAACCGTAAATGAGTAGCCGTCGCCGCCAGTATAAAGCCAGGCCAGCCTGCACATCTGTGTAGTCTGACAAGGCTCCATATTGTTTGCTAACAAGCTTTTCTTGTTATTTTTGAAATGATAATATATAGCTTAAAAAATAGAACCCTGAAGTCAAAATAAGGAAATAAGCAGCTACAATGTGAATTAGATTTTTCGGAAAATAACTTTCTTGGTGTTATTCGCTGATAAAAAAAATGCAACGTGTGAAAGTAATGAATATGATCAAAATAAACTTATCAAGACATAACTGTGACGGTTTTTCGATATACAACACATCCGAATGGTGATAAAACGTTATTGTGAAAGTTAAGTCTTTTGATGAATTCTAATTAGCGATACATATACATAGCATATAACAGTATGCCATGTGATCGAGGTGCAATGTTCATTTACAGAAACTCCGTTTTCCCAAAAAAAAAATAAATGACTCGAAAGTCAAAATTGTAAAGCTTTTCAATGAGAGCTTTTTTTGCAAATTTGAATATTCATGGTATGGAAGAGATACAGATACAAAATTTTGCATGAACGAAAGATACATTAGAACACTGCGTCATTATTATATGTCGGTGGTGTATATAATACCATGTCGCCCAGTGCATGACATAACTTTCTAACTGCCGCTTTTTTCTGACGTCAAAATATCCTTTCAAAGGCAATACATAAACATGGCACCCAGTACATGACGCCCTAAGTTAAATGCTTTGGTGCAATCGTTTATATACTACACCATTAAATCAAACTTTCAGAAGAATGAAAGCCCTAAAAGAGTGCTCATCCGAACTGAGCGATTACACTTGGTGGAGAAGGTGTATACAAATGTTTGAAAAGTTGTTTGCCGCTTAAAGGTTTCACCTGCAAAAGATTCACAACGCGTCTCTCTTTAAACACATGAAACATTTGATCGTTATTTACCTCAATGATTACCCTTATTCTTTTATATTTTGTTAATGTTCCAGCATTGTCATCGTTTGTACTGGCATTGTAACCAAAGTTGTTGTTCTCATCAACTTAAATATATAAAGAATAAAAGGTATAGAAAATATTAATTTGACATAACATATGTTCAGGGATAACTGGATCTACATAAACGCTGATAACTTCATGAAATGACGGAGGCTTGATTCTATCTGGGTTACTTATAACCCTATAAATCATATTGCATTTACTACTGGTTTAAGCCCTGATCTATAGATCTTTTAGTTAATTAAGTAGGAAATAAACACTACTCAAAACGAAAGAAAGCTTATTTGTTAGTACGTGCTGGGATTCTAATACAATTCACAGTTGATATTTTAATGACAATTTCTGACAAAGGATCTCTGCAATTAGACTTGACGCCTACATTTTCTATTTTGACTATGGAATGTGTACTGAAAATAATTATGGTAAACGCGAAAAGAAAATACATATATAACATCTAAATAATTTAGTGTGGATGTGTAAAAGTCTATTTACTTGTAATATATTCTAAAGGTGTCTCCGTTGACATGCCATGACAGTATATTTTGACTTTGCGTCCTCCAAAAACATTGACATGTAGCCAGTATTCGCCGTCAGTATACGAGGAGTTACAGTTTTTCAATTCCAAGCAGTTTCTTATGTCTTTATGCAATATTAAATAATTTTATTAGAAAAGCTTAAAACAAAAATTAGATTTTATTTAATAAATTGACATTGAATGATTTATTAGAACGATGGCACGTAATCTTTCAAGCATTTTGTATAGGTTTTAAAATTTAAGAGTAAAAACTGTACAAACACAGAAATAAGTATAGGATTTTAATTGACCCTATACTCGTTCAAATTGCATTGTTTTTTAATTTGGCTTTGTTGTAGTTAAAGAAATATAAGAGTAATGACGAATACGAAGATTTTGTTTTTATTTCCAGATATTCATTGTGCACAATCTACTAATGAATCTAAAAATACAGACCTCTTTTGCAAATTGGAACTGCACTATAAGTTCCATAATTGTTGCACACGGCATGCTTAATTTCTGACCGGTAGTCACTTTTACAAATGTAACGAACTCTGCTGCCTGTACTATGCACATTTCCAAGAACTTCGCCATTTTCTATTGCTGGTTTTATGCATTCTTTAAAATTGCACAAAATAACTCAATATTATTTGCTTAAAAAAGAGGTAAGAATGCTAGCTCTGTATTGACTAGCAATTGCACATTAAACTGCATACTGAAATAGTTACAATTGTTAAATGAAATTAAATCAATCCGAGCTTGCAACATTTTCAATTTTGCCGTTTTGGACTTTCTTTAGGGATTCTATTTCTTCGACCAAAATGACATTTATGGAGTATTATAAGGTTAAAAATCAGCAACCTAATGTGTGGCAAAATCGAGAGTACATTTCCGATTTACATTTGAAACTTCGCCTTTAGGTCATCCGAACATCAACAGAAAATATACAAATATATTGCTTTCAGTAGCAGTTCGAATTTCACGGAATATTTCTGCATTATATAACGGATGTTTTTATAATTTTATTAGCCGATAACCAATTAAAGTGTAGACTGCTTGGTTTTTGGGCCGACGGCAAAATATTTCGACATATTTATAAAATGCAGTTTTAACAATAGCGTACGCCTTGTGGAAAAAATAGCCATATATCAAATAAACAATGTTGAAGTCTGTTCACTTTTTCAATATGCTTTATTATATCCTAATATTGAGCATATATAATATAGGATAAAAATTGTAATTTTCAATGTAGTAATTAAACATTTTTAACTGTTTATTCTTGTGGACGTCTCATTAATTTTCTTGACAAACATTTTCAGGTTATACAATAAGGTGTTACCTTTGATCTTGCACTCGCCAGTTGATGTATCACACACTTGTCCGTTCGGACAGACGTTACACGGCGACTAAAATATCAAATAACAAATACCTATAATAATCCTTTTGCCGGTGCTAAATTGCGTAAGGGATGTTGTACTTTTTTATTATCTCTCATTTACAGACTCAATCAAACCGATGCAATTTTATTGTAATTCTGCTTCTGAGGCTTTTTCTAAATCAGTCTTAGTTACGTGAAAATTATTGAAGTTAAGTGTGTTTGGTCTGTTTTAAATACAAAGTGATTTTAAGGATTGCTTTACCGATTATTTAGTACGAAATAAATGATATATATGAATATCAAATGCTGAAAGGTGAGGATACGTTGACATTTTAAGCATTAGTGAAACATTTATTCTTTATTTCCAGGTATAAAATATGAAAGACATTTATATTCTCAACAGTATACATGTGTATATGAATGTACATAATTTTATGGAAATCAACTTACAAAACTAAAATGAAATGAAATTTATTCAGAAGTCCACGCTTAATTAACATTTATTTTATTAAGAATACTATCTTTTAGTAAAAAATATAAGCATTTTCATGTTTCTATTGACAATAAAAAAATAATTTAAACAAAAAGAGCAATAAAGAAACAACTATAAATGTATATATATACAGTGTTTTGTACAGACAGTGAAGTATCATGTATTATATCTGTCTTATATTTAAAAAAAGCAATAAGAATACTTTACGTAACTTCAAAACATAAAAGTATCAATAATCATACACAATATAATTCACGTGTTAGTTCATAATTATATTACCTCATCAACTGTTATGTCATCATCAGTGACGTAGATACAATCTCCATTGAACAAGTACGCTTCATTTGTGGTAAAAAATAGCTTACAAATCTTAAGTTTTCTTCCGTAGCTCAGAGCTTTACAATGTTTTCTTAAGCCACATTCTTTAACACAATCTTGTAACTTTATTCCTAACATACCCTGAAACGAATCTGTATCTGTTCGGCAGGCAGAGATATTTGTGATATTATACGAAAATATAACATTGTCTTGCTTGACCATAAAAACACCAAAACAAATTTGAAAATTAAGGATAACTATTGCAATAGTAAAACTCGCCATGTTGAATTTACATGTCGAACGATGTTAATGTCTAACTTTTTTAATATATCCTTATTACTTTTAAGTATCCAGTAGACTTTTGTTTCTACAAACGAGTGTTGCTCTACGCGCATCATCTGTTCATTTGGTCTGATTTAGTTGAGTTCTCTGATCAAATGCTCATTCGGGCGTGTTTAAAGTGCTTATAAATTATCTTTAACACAATGAACCATCCCAAAGATAATTCCTATGAGAAATATGTTAAATTACCATGCATATCAAAATATCTGTAGTAATGTTTAAAAGTTAATTATATATAAACGCAACAATTCGACCATGATAACAGTTGAAAATTCCCCATACGCAATAGCAATAATTCAAATTTAAAAAAACCTTGACATGGCAGAAAATAAATATTTTTTACAGTTGATCATGCTGAAACGGTGGCACGAAGGTGACATGTGTGTTTTTTTATTTATCGTGTGCGCACGAGAGACTATGGCGTGGCAACGAGTTACTAAGTCATAGTATCTCGTGGCCACGACATAGTATCTCGAAGCCACGATTTAGCTATCTCGTGTCCACGACAAAAAACTCGTGGCCACGACATAGTGTCTCGTGCGTACGAGATAAATAAACACACACATACACACACACGCACACGCACACACACACATGTTACCTATGTGCCACCGTATGCTCACCTTAAAGAGTTTATTTGATTCTAAGGTAAAAAATGATACTTTGGAGACATGTCCGATGTAAACATAAAATCCCTCTCAACGCTAATAAGTTATCGTTTTGGTTGCTTTAATAATATCGTTGGAAGATTAAACGAACGTAGCTGTTAACAACGAAATGCATTGAAACTTTTAAAATCCTTTTAGTTCGCTCCGACAAGGGTTGACAAAATTGCTGACCAAACTTGATATCAGCAAGACTCTACAGTATCATTTCTTTTCATATACAAAATTGATTCGTCGTCTGATGAAATATATAGCTACATTATTTTTTTCTAGAATTATTATCAGTCATCACCTTGTGGTCCTCTTAAAAGTTTTAATAAATGAAATTGGCCACGGGTTCTAAATTTTTCCTGTCCTGAGTAATTTTGTTCATTATCTCTCTACTTGGTCACAATCAAACAGTTGGAAAAGAATCTAAGCGACGGTATTTTGGCAGTTCTAATGCGGACGTTCCGCACAATCAGACTTATTTACGCGTACATGTTAATCATACATTTGAAGCATAAATATTTCATGATTTAAAGAAAATGTTTTATTGTTATGTAATTTATTATAATCAATTAATAAATGTTGACGGACAATAAGCTAACTGTATGTAGCAATCTGAATCTTGGATTCCTTGAAAATTACAATTAAATTTAATGAAATGTCTTACACGTACACGTTTATGTAGGTGATACACATATTTCCCGGGTAGAATATTCAGTCACAAAAATTTCTAAATGAATTTGATTAATCCAATAAATTATAGTAAGAAAAAGATTTGTAAACAGAGATGTAAAAACATATAATCAGACCAATTTTTGTTGTGGATAGTGGCATGGTTGTCGTTGTGGTTGTTGTAGTTGTAGTCTGCGTTGTAATTATTTTAGCAACTACAACAAGTAATATGCGACAAAACATTTGGTTCAGATGCTTTCACAACACATTATACCTGCTTATAAGATGCAAAAGGAAGCTAAAAATCAATTCAAATTTAAACATAAAAAAACGCACAGTATAAAGAAGTATTTACTGTACAGAATCATTAAGAAATCGCATTTGAATAATCGAAAGCGAGGTCGCCCAACCATTTCAGATCAGTACGAAAAATAAAAAGAGTTGAAAGGAACCAGAGGCAGGCTCGATCAATAATTTTTATTGGAAATGAAGTGGTTTGAAATTGAGAAACAATCTGCAGAAAGAAATGAAACTAAAAATGGTGTTGAAATATAAAAAAAAAAGTTTATTTACACTGGATATTCGAGATTTAAGGAGAAGAACTATTATTGACATACACTGCATCACGCCTTTTTAATACACGTAATTTTCCAATTACTCTAACACAACAAACCAAAATTGTTGTTGAACATTAGCTCTATATGCTTGAATCTATTCTGCCAGTCCTTATTTCCGGGTTAGTGCATTTCAATGTAAATACATACAGGGGGCGATATGAACATTACGATTTCTTTCGATGACAAACTACAGGTACTGAAATAAATCCGATTTCATCGGCTTTATACGTAAATATTCTTTTGAAGATATTTATTCATATATGCCGCATATAATTGTACAGTATGTTAGGGCCTTTGAAGAACGTTCAGTACGACACTAATTTGTATTATTATGGTTGGTTCTTTCTATGTGATCTTTTTCTGGGTGGATGGTTTCCGTATTTTTACTTAAACACTGTAGAGTCAAATCTTTTGACGTCTTATCAATGATATGCAGGTTTTGTGACCTCTGATGAACTTTGAAAATTTCATTTTCTTTAATTCCGTCCATTGTGTGCTCGATAGAGGCACTTGCATTCTTTTGTTTGGGGAAAATATGCTGGTTTTCATGTTTTGACACTGGCGTGTCACATTGAAGATCCCATTATCAGTGCCCAATGAACACATCTGCGGATGTTTCTAAATACAAAATTTCACCATAACATGATAAATGTTGCATACTGTTAAAGACGGAACTAGAGGTCGTGGACGGTAGCTTGATACTAAAACCATTGAAGTTGTGGTAGTGATAGTAGTGGTACTGTAGCAGTAAATTATTTTCTTTTTGTGTTATTGCTGGTGCAGTGTAAGACAAAATGACGACAATGTATGTAACCGTAGCAGTGATGGTTATAGTAATGTTAATGGTGGAAATGATAGCTGTTGATACTGTGACAGTGATAGTATAGTAGTTACTGTGGTATTGTTAATGATTTAAGCTAATAAGGGTCAGTTTCTGGTAATGATCATTTACCCTAAAAAAGAGGACTGACAGACAGTTATGCTAATATTTTGATTTATCCATCTCTATGCATGCACGAGGACTATATTAAGACAGAAAACCTTCCTCGACAGAAAATGGACATACTCAACCAATACAGCTTAAAGATTAATAATTTCTGAAGAAAAGTTAAGTAAACAAAAATATATGAATGGGAGGCTTCACGGTGAAATGCAATAAGAACGTCTAAATGTGTGACGATACGCAGAAACTCACATTTGAAAAGGGCACTGGGGCATTTTTTTATTTTTAGTTTTATAGCTAACATTTTAGAACAAGCATTATTTTGCATAGTGCTGCTCTTTATTTCACATCGATATTGCAAAAGTGTTTTGAGATATATGGGTTTAAAAAAGCACATAAATCAACGTCAATGACAGATTTACGTAACGACATAATCTGACAACGTCAAATGTAGTCTAACAGATAACAAACGAAGTCAAGTGTTTCGAAAGCTTTAATTCTGCACTAACTATATATAATACTAAAATATTTTAACTTAAGAAATGTAAATGTAAACTAATTTATAACATTGTTTTAATAAAAGTAAATACAATCATCGTACTCTTGAATTATAATTTTTTTGTAGAACGGACATTTTGTAGTGTAAAGGGGCTTATGTATTTACTCTTGCTGAAGAGTACTGTGCTGTGAGAATCTCATCGACATGTCCGTCAATTTAATTATGTTAAAAGTCTATTTTACGAGATCTATGAGAAACAAACAGGGGTCCTCAATACTTTATGAACTTTATTAAGCAATTTAAGATACGCAAAAAATGTTTTGTTTTGTGCAAATGTGCACCAACACAGTAAAAAGGATTGTGGCTAACCTCAGTTTTACGAACCCTGGGTGTAATATATCAGGCACGAGCGGGCACCTGAGTATAGTATACCCACCGTTATTTTGTAAGTTATTTATAACATTGATAGTCTTAGTTAAAACAAAAACAGTAAGATGATTCACTGTTAAAGCGTGAGTCATGAGAAAGATCGGCCGATTTATGGTCTACATCTACAGAGCGAAGAAGCGTCTACGTCGGTAGCTCTCTACATCTGTTTTTCTTATTTATAGTGAAATTAGTAAATTTCGTAAAAATGAACTTATGAATTAGATAATAGGTAGAATTTTAGGAGGGAGATGTATCATTCCCTCGGTTTACGCCATTTGATCACTCTTATTAAAATCACATTGTAGCTATAATAAATGTCTATCATATATTGTCCTAAGCTTCTACTCACACATATAGAATATGATCAACGTATCTTATCACCTTATATGATGAAGGCAATTACACGGCACTAATAATATTTTGAATAAAAATGTAAACAATACATGTAATACACGTTTCATAAAATATACAAAATACATTGTAAGCAAAATCCTTGTTTTGAGACAAAGTTGCACCTCGCGATCTTTTAACGTTTCTTTTGGATCTCAGATGAAGCCATTATTTACAAACATGTTATTCATTTTACACACAGTAGGGATGAATAGCTTTGCTGTCTTCTACCACTGAAAATAATATCAACAAAAGTTTTAATAATTCCCATACATTACGAGTTCATTTTGAATACAATATATACTTTGATTTTTTATTTGCGATACATGGCCAGCATCCAATACAATATACAGAATTTAGATTCAAATAATACATAATGTGTATATAAACCTATAAATTTACTCGTGAAGTTTATCATTAATTCTTTAGCTCTTGCATATTTAATATACAAGCCAACAGTTCATTGTCTAAGCACTCGTACAGGTTTGGAAACATTTTTGTGAAACATTTTCATAACTTTTATTCAAATACTCCGTTACCATTATTCCATTATTGTATCACGTACTCAGTAAATGCTTTTATATCGGCTACAAAAACTCATGGGTGGGTTGATGAGGATATTCTGTATGAATTCAACCGGAAAGTGAACCATATTATGTCGATGCTTTTCAAATCTCAACAAATGCAGTGAATTGAATAATATTTTAATTAATTAATCAAGCAAACACACTTAAGACGCTTATTAAATAGAATACACTGTTTCACAGTATGTTAACTCTTTAGCAGATTTCACTTCCAAAACAAAAATGCTTTGTGACATAATGTTCGTAAATATTTACCTTATGATTTGTACGATACATATGATTGTATATTTACTCACCATCCTTTTCGTTATAAAGTAAGTTTAATGACCAATTTGGCTTACACCCACCACAGCGACCGCCGCAATTTGCTGAAATAACGGTGCTGTCTCCGTTCCTAGAGAAGTTTGCTATTCCAGGGTTATGACCGTTTGCTATCCAAGAAGCCTTGTTCATTTAATAATAATAATAATAATAATGATAATAATTATAATAATAATAATGATGATGATGATGACAAATAATAAACATGACGATGATGTTCATTTTTTTCTCTTTTCAGTTTTAAATTTGTTTATTTGCCTAAATATACTTTTTATATTAAACTATAATGAATTCCTCCTAATAAAAGTAGTCATGGTTGATAAAAATAGTTATAGAAGGGCAAAGTTTGATCGTATTCGGTGTTTTAACCTACTTTCAGACTTGAAAAATATCCTGTTTGATTTATCAGTTATGTTACCATTCAATAAAAAATTCCAATAAACATGTTGATGGGCAAATTGAAGCGAGCATCTGTAAAAATACTAGTTCTATACAGAGAAATGATTTCAGTCTAATTTATATCCTTCATACTAAAAAGCGTATTTTAGCGATGTTAAGGAGGCGGTTAACACTCTTTGTTGTAAATGTGTTGTTCGCTATGATTATGCAAAATAAAATAACGTTAGCCCTGGAAAGTCACGTGATTTAAATAGGAACGCAACATTATAACAAAGAAATTATATAATAAAAAATATGTATCTACAAATAAATATATTCTTTTATTTTTCAACATAATATGAAACAAACGAAAAAAAAAATACTAACCTTCTCGCTAAATTTCATCCCAGTGCCTACAGTAGAAATTTGAAAATACCCTAACCATGGTGGGCAAGCACCGCGAACACAGTTACAACTCTTGCCTTTTGCATAGTGCATTTTCGAAGTAGGTGGCTCATTAAACGTTGGATCTTTTCTTTCAATTGTCATCGTCTAAAGTCAAAAATACATATATCTTAGGTCATTTAAGTTGACTTTTGTTTTATACATAACTTATTCAATACACGTATATCATAAATTTAATTCAAGCATACTACGGCAATTCTGCATCAATCCACTAATCAATTAGGCACTTGTTCTTAATTAAGCTGTCGTAAAAAACTTATAAGTTAAGGTACGTAGTAGATTCATCATTTAGAGAGTGACCTTTGTACATGTCGAAATTATGTTCAGCATTACCTTGCCGAGACCGAAAATGATTAACCTTTGCCACCAGATAGTGTCAAACACGCCTGCAAATTCGTGTAGTCTGACCAGGCTCTATACTGCGTATAATCCAGCGTAGAAGCGCGTTTGAAGATGAAATACACCACTAAATCACATTTTCATGAGATCAAAAGTCCCCCAAGTATTGCCAATTTGAGCTGAGAGACTACACTTATAGCAGGGAGTTTATTTAAACATGCTTGAAAAATGGTTGGCGCTTAAAAGGACATATGTATTAGAAAAATTATATCGCTTCTTTGTTTAAACAGAAACAACATTTTATCGCTAATTACCTCAATGATTATCCTGATTTTCTTATATTTTGTTAATGTTCCAACGTCAGTAGCGTTGTAACCCCCGGCATCGTAACCAAAGTTGTTGTTTTCATCAACTGAAATATACGAAGAAAAAAATTTAATATATTATATATTTATAGATATGAATTTCATGATTGTACATTTTTGGGGTAACTGAATCTACTTCTATATTGATACATATTCCGGAGGTTGATTGTATATGGAACTGGTTTTATATTTCATTAAAACGTGCTTAGGTTTTGAATTTTAAAGGTGGAAAAGGGACAACACGAAAAAAGGTGGAAAAAGAAAAAAAAAAGACTTAGTTACATAGTTACTATGATTTTTATGTACTTTATCAAACTATTTACCGGTAACATCTTTAATTGTTAGCTTCGTTAACATAATATCTTTGTCAACAGTTTTGATACAGGTCAGCATGCACCTTTTACCGATTTTGCAATTTTACCAGACTCATAAAAGATCTGTTTTGACAGAGTTATGTGTGTTGTATTTTTAAACCCACAACACTATATTTATGATAATTTTGTCCAAACAATTTTGTGGGAGGTTGAAAGGAAATTGTTTACTTGTAATAATGTGAGGTTGAAAGGAAAACGTTTACTTGTAACATATTCCGAAGGTGTTGCCGTCGACATTCCATGACAGTATATTTTGACTTTGCGTCCTTCGAAAACATTGACTTGGAGCCAGTATTCGCCGTCGGTATACGAGGAGTTACAGCTTTTCAGTTCCGAGCAGTTTCTTATTTCTTTATATAATGAGAAATACGTGATGAAATTACAACAATGATATAGACTGCAAAACTACTCTGACATAAATCTATTTTTTAAAGGTACATTATGCCTCAGAAATCCATAATTTTTAATTCTTAAAAAATGTCAATCACGCGTGCAATGATATTTAAATGATTCATCTATGTGGCATATTCATTTGGAAACTGCAACAAGATACCAAACAAATAGAAAGTTCTTAAGAAACAAAATGACTTTGATACATAATTGACCTATAAGCAATTTTTATATGTTTTAGAAAATAAAACTACACGTATCAATACAGTACGATTTGAATATTAATCACATTGTCTTGATACGTGTTAAGCTGGAATTTTATTACCATTAAATAAATCCTGTTAAATGAATATTTTTTTTATTATTTTGTTTTAATAACATGTTACCACTAATTTACAGATAGCCTTTATATATACATGAAGAAATTCAGTAAAATAAGGCAAAAGAAATTGGACCGAGAGCTGCGTTAGCTCATGGTGGTCCTCTCCTTAAAGAATCTTCTTGCGAATATATTACTATTGTCTTATATGAAATTTCAAGATCGAAATTCAAACCTCTTTTACAAATATGAATGGCACTGTACGTTCCAATATTTTGGCACTCAGCGTGCTTTACATCCGTCCAGAAGTCACGTTTACACAAGTAACGAACTTTACTGCCTATATCATACACATTTCCAAGAACTTTACCATTTTCTAGTGTTGGTCTGATGCACTCTTAAGTAATTACAAAAGGATTCAATATTATTTTCATCAAAAAGGTCTGGCGTGTCAATGTTTTGACTGGCAATACAAAATCAATGTCATAGTTTGATAAATGGAGTTAGTTTAAACATATGTATTATATAATTAGACATCATACAATCATTTTAACAACCATACTATCATAATACACGCATTGGATTTGACGGAAGGTCTTATTAAAGTCAATCTCCATAATATATGAATTACTCCTTTTAAATTGTGTAAGCCGGTATAAGTGAGGTTTTATCACAATAAACAAACCTTTTTTTAAAGTTGAGTATTACCTACGACTGTCTAAAATATCAAATTTCCATTGTCATAATAGTAATTAAATAATGATCAAAGTTAAACCTTTGATCATCGGATCGCCTTGTAATTTTTTTAGACACGCATATTGCCATTCAGTATGATCTTACCTTTGACCTTGCACTCGCCAGACTTTGTATCACACACTTGTCCATTTGGGCAGACGTTACAGGGCGACTAAAATATCAAAATACACCAACTTACAAGACAAAAAGGTTTTATTCAAGTATGTAAATATGAATAATTAAAAAATTCTGGAAACCAAGTGATCCCTCGGAAGCATTAATGACTCGGTTTGATTGAGTATTAACCCTTATTCTGTCTTTATTCTTTAAATGAACGACTGGTTCGACTTTCATTTTTGGAACTGCCCATTATCACTCAGATGTTCTTCTACCGGAGTATAGAGCCTTGTCAGACTGTACGAATGTGGAGACTGGTGGGGCTATTTGCTGGTGGCAGATGGTAAAGGCCAACCACTTTCGGCAGCATAAAGTGATATATTTGTTTTTAAAATATTGTTTTAAACGCAAAATGTGACTTGAAAAGTACAAAACCGTTTACTAATTAAAATATGTATAAATATAAATTTCTGAAAATGCAGTATATTTTAATATACATGTACTGGTACATAATCAAGAAAAAAAATAAGGATGATTATATGAAAAGACATGCAGGTTGGCTTAATTTACTTTTTTATGATTTTTAATTATATCACAGCAACAAGAACAGCACAGTCACATTTTAGTTCTTATTCGTAATCCGTAATCATAATTATATCCCCTTGTTTTAATGGTTAAGGAATTAGAATTGCACCGTTTATCGTAAGAGACGACTAAATTGGTTTGAATTACTGGTGTCTATGCATCTCTTTGCCCCAGCAGGTGAGGTGACAGTTTTGATTTAACAAACATGATAAAATCACCCACATGTTATCCTGCAAATCATGCTAGATGCTATACTTACCAATATGTCAAACACATGTTCTAATATCGTGAATTTTAACTGCAGCATAAGTAACTGCCACAACTTGATTGGTTTTACTTTGACTTTGAATTTGATTGTACCAATATAAAGCGAGATGAATCAGCTATAGAAGTTTTAGGAAGTTTTAATAACTATAATTTTAGGCACACAAATACTGTTGAGGTACCTTTCCCAAGAACAGACATATATGGTAAGAAATCTTTCAGGTGTGCCGCTGTCAAACTTTGGAATCAACTTCCAGATAAATACAGACACACTTCACCTTTTAACCATTTTAGATTATTAATAAATACTCGGCAAGGGGAGAATTGCACCTGTACACCATGTAACATCACATAATATATCATCAAAAACCAAAATTTTGGCATTGACATGCTGGATGTTTCAAGTATTTAGTTATCTTTTGCTATGTAATTGTCTCATTAATGTGCTATTTTTATATACCTATATCAGACTCACACTCAATATGATTACTGTAGCCATTATTACTCTTTTAGTTTTAGTTCCCTACTTTATGTGTTTTTATCGTGCTAGATTTGTTTTGTTTATTTTTATGTTTTATGTATCATCTCAGCTGCGCTTCGGGTCATATACCTTCCTCAGTCTGACCAA
Organism: Ruditapes philippinarum; assembly: GCF_026571515.1. Lineage (NCBI taxonomy): Eukaryota > Metazoa > Mollusca > Bivalvia > Venerida > Veneridae > Ruditapes > Ruditapes philippinarum. The sequence goes on from NW_026853353.1 coordinate 80,823, forward strand.
TCAGTCCGTAAACTTGTATATTGCCCTCAAAGCCATGTTTTATTTGTTAAATAAAAACAAGTTTAACGTTATTTAAATGCGTAAAGAGATGAACTACATGTATACTGAATCTAACAATGTAAATTGTGCGTTTATACAGTTAGTACCTTTTCAATCTTTATGTCCTCATCAGTGATGTAAACACAATTTCCATCGACGTAATGTGTTCCTTTTTTTTTCAT